>NW_022701400.1:0-4773 GCF_011630105.1 Anneissia japonica
CATATAGTGGTCAGTTTACCATTAAACAAATCAAATCTGAATCATACTTAAGGCCCATTAAAAAAGAATTATTAGTTCATCACCCTTGCAAATGTCTTCTATGGTATTGGAACAAAAATATTTTTGAAAAATTGGTGGGTTTTTTTTTCATTAATTTTTTTTTTTTTTTTTTTTTTTTGGAAAAATCATTTAAAAAAAAATTCTTTTGGTAAATAGTTTAATTGTTTGTATATCTTAATCATGTTTTACTTTGAATATCAATGCACCAGCAAGCAACCGAAGGGTAATATTTGGCTTTAGCAAAATAAAAAATAGAAATGAAATGAAATCACTTTTCCAACTGAAGGGTAATATTTGGCTTTAGCAAAATAAAAAATAGAAATGAAATGAAATCACTTTTCTAGGCTAGATATTTTTTTTATAGGGCCTAAACTAAAGTTGTATTGACGGAATTTACTGTAGTTTTAAGATTGTTTTCAATGCAGCCTGGCTAAACACAATCACCATGCTTCATAAAGGATGTGATCAATTATGAATCATTTAGAAAGAAAGGTAAACATGTTGTAGAACGAAGATGAGAATGCGCTCATTCTGCTTGATCTTTACACTAATAGCAGCACGAAAAAAAGAAGACAATGTGAGGTCTCACCACTAAATGAGATGCATCGTTGCTGAAATCATATTGAGATATTCACCAAAATATTTCAAAGTCCAATTTTTTACAAAATATTGATTTTAATGTTTTTAAGTAAATTGTTACTTATATTTTATGATTGTATGCTTTTTAAGTGAGTTTTTTTTTCACTAAAGCTGTGTTCTCTGCACATGTTCTGTAAATCTAGTCCTGTGCAGGTTAGTTTATCTTTGACCCCAATTTTCTCAAAATGTAGTTATATTGCGTCCTCTTTCGGTTTCGAATCATTAGGCGTTTCTCCAGCCGCTCGGCGGTATACCAGTCTTTAAAACGTAAACTCGACCCTTCCCATCCTGCCTCTCAAGCTCTAGTACTCTCATACACCTGAACTTTATATGCTCACATCTCTGGATCTACTTATCCTGGCAAAGCCATTATAAGACCAAATTAAAGCTTATACAGTAATGTGATCTGTCCAAATGTAATATAAACTCAGTTGTTGATTTTCTAATCATGACACTCATTTTGTGGTGGGCCTCATGATTGATAAATGAATTGTTAAATAAACATTTAAAAAACACATTACAGCCCTATGGTAAACAAAGGAAATGACTAGTATAAACCTCTTAGTGTTTATGTATTCTACTAATCATTTTTATTCATGGAATGGTCATGGCCATTTGTGGCAGTAGGCTTACAATTGCATACAAAGCAATTTTAATGTAGCTATGTCTCTTCTATACCCTAAGCTCACACTTCCCAAACTATGGGAATATGGTTCTCCAAACTTTTGTGTTTGGTCGCGAGCAGGTTTAGCAAAAAAACAAAAAAAACAAAAAAAAACCAATTCAATTCATGTGTTGATCTAAAGTAACAGATTTGACGACGAACAGTATTTTTAGGTGATTATTAAAACAATAATTTTTATTATATGCCCAATATCGTGATATTTGTATGACGGTTATTATTTTTCTGTTGCAAATTGTGTAAATCTAAGTTTTTCACTGTATTTGAATAAAATCAATTTAAAAACTAAAAATCATTCGTAAGCTTTAAATGGGCATTAAAGCAGCTAATTATAAATTGAAAATTATAGATTCTGTGCAATGCCCAGCCAGGATTTTCAGTAGTGCAGGACAGTATCAGGTTTGACCCACTTTAATTCAAATAATGTGGACCCATTTTCTTAAAAGTTGACCCATTTTAATCAGAAATATGAAAAATTTGGACTCATTTTCTAAAAGTTTACCCATTTTAGGCTAAAATTGAGAAATATGGACCCATTTTTCAAAAAGTGGACTCATTTATGCATAAAACTGCATAATTTGGACCCATTTTTTAAAATGTGCACATTATTTATGTACCCATTACAAAAATTGTGTGAGACTGTCCCAACTGTCCCAATAGTTGGCTACAGCATTGATTCTGTGTCACATATTATATCTCTGCCAGTCAAAATTAGGGTAGCTTTCTATAATGGACCTGTCTGGAGTGTCAGAATGTGATGTCCAATAGACAGGGCAGGAATACACATATGACCCACACTATGCCTTGTTTCTGTACAAATGGCTGCCATTTTGTGGGGGCCTTAACAACAGTATCAAAGGAATGGGCTTAGTTGAAATGTCCATTGTTTACTTTGTGTATTCATGAGGTACACCAACAATCAACATCTCAACGAGATTTGATTGACAGATAAACCGACTAATCATTGAGTGTCATTTAGTCATGTGATCAAAAACTTTTCCTCGGACATTTTAATTTCCTTAGACATGCGAAACATATGTGAGCCTAGGCCTAGGGCCTAGATGCCTATGCTTGGTTATAGATAGGGATATGCCATACATTTTTAACTGCCAAAAATATGGTGAAATGGTGTCAATTGAGACTTTGCAATTTAGACGATCGTTATCCAGAACGATTAAAAGAAGGAATTAAGTTTATCCCGTTCCCGAAGCCGAAACGCAACATTGAAAAGTGCAAACGATGGATTAAAGCGTGTAATCGCCTACATCACCAGTGCGCATCAGTGACTTGGCCTTTGCCAACAATGAGGTTGACTGAATATGGCTTTTCCCTCTTCCTTTGGGAGCGAAATACAGATGCTTTTACAATGATTTCCCCGTCTGTTCCATGAAACTGAAATTGCTTAAATATTAAGAACAAAATAAGAACAAATTGAGGCTGATGTAAAATGTCAAATGAGGTTTTTGTTCAAATAATATTAATAATACTAGAAATTGCAAATTGCAAGTGAAGTGCTGCGAAGTACAACTGAATATTAATGTTCTTTGAACAAAATTATTTATGCAAGTCTAGTGAAAATAATGAATAATAAAAATATAACAAATAATATGAGACACGACCCATTGTCTATATTAGGGCGAGTTGACTGCCAAAGAGTGTTGCCAAAGTGCGAGCCAGCGTGTTATTTGATCACAAGTGCGAGACTTTACAAGTGTGTGAGCAAGGAGGTTAAATTGGTGTGAGCCAGCGAGCCATGACGTCACGACAATAGATACGAGACGTTAACGAGTTATGCGAGGTATCGGCTGAGATTTGTGGAGTACAATTAAAAAAACAACTATAGGTCTAATAATGAATTATTGTGATGTTAAATAGACAATGTTAGCTATCAAGGAGCGACAATGTTTTTCATTGGGACCTTCGTCCCTTCAAGGCTAGGCCTACCATCCTAGCTAGTCTAGGCCTGGCTAGCGCGACATGCGGACATTGGTACGAGTAGGTTAGTCTACAAACGTCGCTTAAAGTAATTGATTTTACCTGGAAGAACGAAAGAAGGAAACTCCGCTTTTCAGTGGTCTTAGGCGCCTGTTTTTTGACAAACAATGACCTTTCAGAGGTCAAATTGCTGTCAAGAATATGAATTGGCTGCTTCGCAGCAATTATTCCAGGAGAAACCTTAATCCTAGTCTCATTTGAATATTCATTGATCGTAACTTGAAAATCAGATTTGTAGGCTCTAACACCAAAATAATATTGTTTTCATTTGTACACTAACAACATAATACTATTGCAATCATTTTATAGGCTATTTTAATCTGATGTATTGTTTTCGCCTCTGTGCTATTTTGTTATTTATTGTATGTTTGCTTGGCCAGGGGGTTTAGAGGATACCCACATCTTGTGTTGGGCTCTCAACTGATGGTGTCCTCTTGGCACCCCTCTGGCTATTTCCTGATTTCTGTGCATCTGTTTACTTTGGTGCTGTATATGTTTTTTGTTGTAAATTGCAAATGCAAGTTAATAACTTATTTAATATACAAAGTAAGCAATTATAATATTAAAATGATTTTATAGATAAACAATGCTGTATAAATTTGGCTTTTGCTTTCATGTTTATTTTTATCATTCATAAACAACATATCAATCAAATAAAGTAAACGGAAACAAAATTTCAATTTACAACTATTGTGAATTGTCTACATTCAACAATCATTTCATATCGATCAAACTTCTAATTGAAACTTTCGTACAGTATTTCCTGATACAAAGTACATTATATCACAAAAATGAATTTCCTAAATCATATTAACAACAATTTATAAGGTACACATATTTATGTCAGAGATTTGCACACCATGAAATGATAATTATATTATTTCACTATTTTACTAAAACAGGAGCTCATGATTATTAGTTATTAAAATTAGCTCATTAACATTATTTTTTAATAATACCTCATTTACTTACAGCTCATTGACATTAGTTCATGAACATTAGCCAATATCATTAATTCATAAATTAACAAAATCATAAAAAAATTAAACAGATTTCATAATCAGATAATAAAATTTATTTGAATGAAAGTTTATAAAAACAAAATTATTTTTTAGCACATCTACTTGAGCAGTGAAGCGTACATCAATTAAAGAACGTCGTCGTTATAAGGATGGAGTAATTAGACTAACTTCCTGTATAGTAGTCGACTAACTGCTGATCTTTTAAACATGAAATACTACCCAAAAAGGTGTACATTGGTAGTGCAAAATCATATTATTTTTTAAACCGGTCTAATAAATATTCATTTAATTAATTGAATTATGAATATGATGTTCATTGTTATCAGAAGTAAATACTGTACTGTGTTTAGATTTATGTGTGTTTCAATGTAATCC
>NW_022701401.1:0-1203 GCF_011630105.1 Anneissia japonica
TGTATATATATATCAAATGGGAAAAACCCATAAAACAGCAAACGGCCACATAATGCAAAACTATTTAAAATTAAAACGGAACAGTAGAGAAAATCCGACCATAATGACAAAATAAACTAAGCATCCACTGGAAGGAATCCCAATATCTGCAGACGGATCTGTTTCGGCCTTCCAGGACTCATTAGTTCAGCTAGGGTATAGACCCAAACGAAACGTTCGACCAGCTTAGGTAGGGCCCAAACTAGTCCCACGACCACTAATAATTACAGTGCCAAACCAAGGCAATATATATACACAGCCTAGGTGTGAATGCAAATAGTGGAATACAAACTATGTGGCTCGGTTCCAGTAGATACAGAGAATATTTTGTCATTCTTAACGCGTCCTACGAAATTCTTACGAGACAGCACTAGTTCGTGAATTTGTGAACAAGATCGGAGATCTAAAGATGCAATCTCTACCGTGCATCAATGGCGGCCCGCTGGATCCCAATAGAAATTCTTTAATAATATATAAATTTAAGGCAAATGGGAAAAACCCATAAAACAGCAAACGGCCACATAATGCAAAACTATTTAAAATTAAAACGGAACATAGATCTATTGAGATCCAGCGCCGCCATTGATGCACGGTGGAGATCTTTAGATCTCCGATCTTGTTCACAAATTTACGGACTAGTGCTGTCTCGTAAGAATTTTGTAGTACGAGTTAAGAATGACAAAATATTCTCTGTATCTACTGGAACCGAGCGGCATAGCTTGTATTCCACTATTTGCATTCACACCTGGGCTGTGTATATATATTGCCTTGGTTTGGCTCTGTAATCATTAATGGTCGTGGGACTAGTTTGGGCCCTGCCTAAGCTGGTCGAACGTTTCGTTTGGGTCTGTACCCTAGCTGCACTGATGAGGCCTAAAAGCCCGAAACGGATCCGTCTGCAGATATTGGGATTCTTTTCAGTGGATGCTTAGTTTATTTTGTCATTCTGATCGGATTTTCTCTACTGTTCCGTTTTAATTTTAATTTTAAATTGTTTTGCATTATATGGCCGTTTGCTGTTTTATGAGTGTGTCCCATTTGCCTTTCAAACTTGGCTTTCTTCTTCATATCCATCTCAGATTACAAGTCTCTTTCATGTGGCCAGCACAGCCATATTTTTAGTCCGAGAAGTATAAACATGATGAAGTAAGCCAAGTCCGTTTT
>NW_022701402.1:0-1363 GCF_011630105.1 Anneissia japonica
GTGGATTCAAGCCCCCCTCCCCCTCCTCTGAATTTTTTTAAGGAAAAAAAAAAGAAAAGCATATCCAAATTGAAGTGCGAGAGTGTAATTTCCGGCCATCTAGAGATGCCCTTATAAATTTTCTTACCTCAGCCCCAACCATGGTGGGGCTATGGTGGGTGCTTCCTGGGTCTGTGAAAGTCCATCCCTGGTTCACCTCTCTTTCGAATTCCTGGATCTGCCACTGTTGATTTATTATACTTGCGCTTATTTATAATGCGTCTATTGCAATTTTCACCTTATCCTCTCAAAGCCCCCCTAAGGGGTCCTAAGAACGTTCAGAGTGCGCTACTTCACAGGGGGATTCGCCCCCTTGACCCCGCCGGGGTCATACGTAATTCGTATAACGGCTCCCCCTCCTTTCAAAATCCTGGCTGCTTGCAGTAATATTTTTTTTTATTCTTCAACTCATGGCCTAGCGGTTAGGCGTACGTCATATACATATGTCATGGAGAAAGGATTAGGCATCCTGTAGTAACCATCAGTCACTGGTACCGTATATTAGAAACATATAAGATTAGCATTAAAAAGTCCGTTTTGATTAGAAAAAGAAGGCAACGATAGCATATAAAGAAGTATAATAAAAACTCCCAGGCCTTACCAATTAATTTCTCAAGAGGGCGGCGTTTTCTACGGATGACGTCACATTGTAAAGTCATTAACTGCTAACATACTTCTTTTGAGAACGCAACAGGATTTAATGGAACCCGTAAATCGTAAGTACAGTGTCCTAGTTAGACATCTAATATAGACCTACCATGTGTGTGCTGAAGTCACACACATAATGATACCATAGACTTATCATGATTCCAGTAATTTAAACAGTCAGTGATTATACAAAAATGGCAGTGTCCGGGGTAAACTCAGGGGTAAACTATTATTAATAATATTACTCAAGTTAATAAAAAAAAAACCAGAAAAATGACTGGGGAAGCCTCGATTTATATCCAATATTGATGATGATTTTGATATATATTAAACCAATTACAGAGACCAAAGCTGCTGTATGTATGTACACAAAATGCACATCAGCCTCTTCATTGTTATGTCGATGTCATTCGCGTCAAGTTCAAGTTTTTTTTCTATGATGTACCAGGATATTTATAAACGTACATTGGATGACGTTTTGTTATTACAGTATTCTCACTTACTCAATCACTTGTTTAGATTTAATCGGTCTTTCCAAACGGTAATAATCGACTGAAAACCTACGGTAACATTGGAAAATATATCTGTAATTCGCCACAATTATTTAAAATTCATATTTTTAATATATTGTGGAAAATTACAAAAAGCATCTTCGTATTGCATTTACGTATTTATC
>NW_022701403.1:0-1837 GCF_011630105.1 Anneissia japonica
TTTTAAAACATTGAATCTTTTTAAATGATAGGAGGTTATTTTTGGTTAATACTGTATTGAGTAAAATTTAAAAGGCCAGTTATAATAAAGTGCCATAAGTAAGTGTATTTGTATATTATTTGAACTCATACAGTGGGATGCCTTAACACCCCCATCTTATTGATGGGGGTGTTCTTTTTTATTTATACCTCGCTTCTCCTGGTACGATATTGTGCATTTTCTTTTATAATTAAAATTTAATACTACTCAGCACACCACCCCCCCCCCCCTTCTTTTCCCCCCCACCTTCTTTTTGAAATCATGGGCACGCCACAGTAATATTATTATTAATATACTTTTTAGCTATGAGGCCAAGCTGGTCCTTGTTGATGGAATATTTTTCTCAATTTGTTGCTATCATTGCTTATGAAATCCAGTTATATTACTTACTTTAATTTTCAGATTGCTTTTGTACTGATCACCGGGCTTTTCAGGATCAAACGTCACACCCTCTATTTGGAAGAAGAGTAAACAAAATGTGGATGAGTATATAAAAACATACAAAATTTAGTAAATATATTTTGAAGAACAAGAGAGGTAAGCAATTGAAGAGGAGTGTATGTGCCCAAATTAAATATAAAGTTTACAAATATCAATTTAGTTAGGGGCCATCCATAATTTTCAACCTTTTCAAATTAGTGAAAAACATATATGGGGGGGAGAGGGGTTGAAAGTGTAAGCATAAGTACTCTTTTATGGAGATAATAAAATGATGATCTCAAAATGACAAAAATCAACATTAATTGTGTACTCTCCCAGGGCGATGGTGGTGGTCACACAAAATAGTATGTTTTTTACTCTTATGAAAATTATGGATTTTTTTTTTCTTTTGTATTACAGTATTTCAGTAAATATCAGTTATTATTGTTATTACTATTGTTAACCATTATCAAATTTTCAGCAGCTACAAATGAGTAAATATAGTATATTATATTACAGGAGTGGAGTTGGATCGCTTGGTGGTTAAGATGCTTGCCTTCCAGTCCCAGAGTCCTGGGTTCAATTCTTGCAACAATAACAGGATTTTTTTCTCAAAAGCAAACTAACTCCACTCCCTAAGCCTTAGTTTAAGTAGGTATCTTGTGTTTGTTTGTCTTGTGAAGGGATATGCCACTTAGAAAAGAGAAAAAAGTGATTAAAAAAAGAACCCTTTTTTATGAAACACCTATGAGACCAAAAAGAGTGTTTCCATAATAGGGGTGTCCCCCGAATCAGGGTTGGCCGTAGTGCTTTCTTTTTTCGGTTTGTGGCCAAAAATAGTGTCCCTTTAATAGGGATGTTCCAAAGGAGTTGTTCGACAGTATGAGCAATATGTAAAAAAGAGCACAGAATGCATAAAATTGTTTATAATACCTTTTCTCATGAAGACTGGCTTTAGGATGTAGCCACAGTTCCCATTCTGCTTAAACTTTCCTAAATACAAATCCATCTCTTCTCCATGTGTCTGATAGTTCAGGGCAACTTAAAAAACATGAAAGACAAACTTAGAGCTTGCTTGGTATTTATACAGTAAAAACCTGGCATATTATCACAAAATATATAACATTGAATTTTAGATACGAGTTAAAAAGTAAATCTGTGACTATACTACTGATGAAAACCTGCAAAACAGCATACTACTGATTTCAACAGGGTGTCAACATTTCATAAAGGCAGACATTTTATAACCCATAACTCTGTCACAGGCATTTCAATGCTTGCTATGTCTCGGTTAAGTCATCTGTGGCATTTGTTACAAAAAGTCTGGGATAGGAAATGCCTGTCACACAAACTCAACAGCATTCACACATTATGAATA
>NW_022701404.1:0-2333 GCF_011630105.1 Anneissia japonica
TAGTTTTACGCAAAAGAATAAAAAAAATGAGAAATACAGACTATTTCTCATAGAATATTACCATTTTCTCGACGAATTCTTCGTTACTAGGCAAATTCAGAGGTTGTAGATCGCATCCACTGGAATACTCTCGCTTTTATGTACAGTATACTTTATACAGTCAATAAAGTGCACCCTCTCTAATGAGATTAGTTTTTGTACTTCGCATATCGCACAATGCGGTCGTTCGATTAGGCTGAGATATGTTTGTTTAAGTGTCGAAATCTCAGTCAGAATCAGTTTTTTAACAAATTTGAAATAATTCCTATCAAATATTATATTTCACAAGTGTCAATACTAGCAACGGAAAATATCATGTCGGCCGTTTTTATGTGTAATAACAGAACCTAAATAGAGGTAAGGCTAGGCCTAGCCTAGCAGCGTTAGATAGGCTAATGTTTTCGGCGCCTACGATATTTCTTCTCACGACCTATCGCAAAATCAAACATGAAAAATTCATCCGCATTTATTTTTTGTGTGGAACACAAAAAAAATCAAATTTCAGTCTTTTTTTACCTTTTTTTTCATTCTTAGGAATGTCTAAGTTCAGTTAAACTAGCAATTCCGTATTATATTTATAAATCTTTATAACATTATACAAAAATTAGATTTTTCTTAACAACTGAAATTTTGCCGGAAATGGGGCTTTAAAATACATATACTGTAAACATATGAAAAGTATATTGTAAAATATAATTTTAAATTATATTTTTTTTCCAGATGAGTTAAATGAAACACTGCAAGCCATAATTAAGCCCAAGTTAGTTGACATACCGATGAATATATGGTAGACCAAAACTTTAAAAAAATGGAAGGTTAAATAAAGGAAAAGAAGAAATAGGTATTAGAAACAAATTCAACTACACAGTTTAAAAGGAAATAGTTATTTGTAAAGAACCTAAAACTAACGGTTATTAGTTAACCAGTTATTTCAAAAATTAAAACAGTTATTTCACCACAAAAGAGTAGTTAAAAAGATAAAAATTCACGACTGAAAGAGAATTAAAAAGTGTTTTAACAATGTTAAACACTCAAATACACAAAATCTACCAATATGTATGCAGAATGGAACAAATATTGTGATGATTGGTGCTACAATCCAATTTTGAGGCTTGGATAGTTGATATTAATTGAACAAAAATTCATAGCATACTGTACAATTGGAAGAATTTGCATTCTAGAATTGAAATTATTAGCAAATCGCCAAGGAAGCTACACTCTACTACAGACTACGTGATTAATCTTCAATCTAGAGAAGTCGGAAAATCTGTAATCATAGAAAGTTATCAACCTCTATACCCAGACTAGTCTCCTATACAACCCTAATGTTTAGAGAAATGTATTGCAAACTAACAGTTGTGTGCTATCTTAAATTACCATGATCTTGTTCTTCTGTCTATCACATCGACACCATACGCATTCCTGTGTTCATGTGCTGATCCTGATGTTGTAAGAATATCAGGTACATTAATTGATTTACCGGTAAGACAATAACATCAGCATGCACTTTCCTAGATCCTACTGTACAGTAATAATGGATAGACATGCTGACGATGATGATGATGATGATGATGATAGAGATAGAGATTATGATGATGATAATGGAGACAGAAATTATGATGATGACATGGTGACAGTGGTGATGACGACAATGAGGATGATAATGATATTGATAAAGATGGTTATGTGATGATGATGATAATGATGGTGAGGATGATAATGATGGTGATGATGATAATGATGGTGATGATGATAATGTTGATGGTGGTGATGATCATGATGTTGATAATGATCTTTGGTAGTGGTCATAGTCATGCTGATGGCAATGATAATGATGACAACAGTGGTGTCAATGATGATAATTATGATACTGATAGCAATGATGACGATAAAAGTGGTGTCAATGATAATTATAATGCTGATGGCAATGATAATGATGATAATAGTGGTGTCAATGATAATAATTATGATGCTGATGGTAATGATAATGATGATAATAGTGGTGTCAATGATGATAATTATAATGCTGGTGGTGATGATACTGATGATCATTGCGGTGGTGATGATGACGATGTTGATAATGATGAAAATGGTGAGAGCGACATTGGTGACAATGACGGTTATGATAATGATAGTAAAATGGTAATAATGCTGATATTTATGAAGATGAGGATGCTGATAATGGCAAAAATGTCAATGTGATAAACTTAATATCCAGTAATAACAAAGGTCATAATTATTAATGCATTTTCTTATAAATTACAAAAACATCTACAACCTTGTAAAACAAGTAT
>NW_022701405.1:0-202 GCF_011630105.1 Anneissia japonica
TTAAATACACTTGACAATGTTTAATTTCGTGTGCTATTACTGTACACGCACACATAGTGACGTGCGAATCTGTAAAATTTGAAAATTCTCCATATTACTATTCAGATAGTTTAAAGAACGTTTCGGGTAATTTTCAGCATTTCAAAACTTTCCATAATTTACCCGCCGTACGTTCATTTCCACGCACACAGCACATATTAAA
>NW_022701405.1:223-602 GCF_011630105.1 Anneissia japonica
GTTACATACTTTGTGTTGCTGACACATTATTCATATCAGGAGTCACTCTTTGTGCTCTTACTGTACTCACGGGTGTCAAGACGTACGTGTACACATGCGGAAATCTTTTAAAATGCTCAAAATTATTCTTTTTTAACAAAACTAATTACACAATATTTTAGCATATTATGACACTTTTCAATCAGCACCGCGTGATCTTAATGAGGGACAAAGTGCGGCGGATCACCTAACTCGTCCTCAGTGACGAGTTCAAATCTAGTTGGTGATCCGCTACACTAGCGGATCACCTCTTGTTATTGTCAGGATCAACATCTTTTTTGGTGATCCGCTAACGTTAGCGGATCACCTCTTGTTATTGTCAGAATCTTTCTTTCTTTAA
>NW_022701406.1:0-2237 GCF_011630105.1 Anneissia japonica
GAAAGAGAACGTGTGTACATTAATATTGATGAAGAAGCATTTTGTAAGACGTATCCAGCCATCACTGCTAACAGTGGTGAGCAACACTAAACCTTTAGAAGAACAGCAACAGCTCCGACATGCACTACCTGTACCAGCAAAGTGTGCAGGGGTTTTTTTGTTTGTTTTTTTGGAAGGGTGTAGCGAATCTAATGGGGCAGCCGTCCCGTTCCTGCCCCCCCCCCAAAAAAAAACACAACTTTGAATATTTTTTTTTAAATGACAAAAAAAAGAAAATTATATTTAACTATTCAAGTTTGAGATTGCCATTTGAAGCCATCTGGAGGCGCCATAGGCATATTGGGACTGAGGTGGTATGCACCTTTCATTTCTAATGTTCCTCCCTGAGCCCACCCCCCTCTACTTGAAGTCCATGATCAGTCAATGGACGGTAACAACAAACAATACTAGGCCTATACACAGACTTTGTGAACATCTGAAACAAGCATCGGCTTCTGAACAGTTCCTGTATAGTTTATACTGTTTTTGTATTCTTGCACATTGGTTGAATGTACAATTAATGAAACGTGCGACCAATACTCACAAAAGCCTATATTCTGATGTAATTAAGTAGCTGATTGGAATAGATAGACGTGGGGTTAATGCGTACTTTGATGGTATTCAAGGAAATAACGGGAACAATAATAATCAACCAGGTGGTCCACTGATTATATTGATAATGTAATATCATGCAGACTCAAATAAAATTCAAGGAAGCCATTTCGTTCTACATTAAAATATCAAAAGGAATGATAATTCAACGCAATATTGAATCAATAATATGGCTTTCCTGAATTTTCATGTTGAATTAATTTTCGTTGTCGTTCACATGATAAAAGCTGGTAAATACTGTTGTCCTACTGTCTTTGTAATTTAAATATCAAATAACTCATTGAATGAAATGACAGAAGAATAATACAGTATAATAATGAAGAGAAAGTAGGTAAATGAATATAAAGAACGCAGCCTAAACTTCCGTATAAGAAAACGAAAAGAAAGGAATGGTAATTATATATAAGGAACGGACGACCACACGTTTCTCTTTTAATGGTTCATAGTAGGAATATTATTAAGGTATTAGTAAGATACTGACTAATTTCTGTCAAATAAGATGTACATACAATAACGTTATATAAAAATCATAATAGTATAATATGCCATCTAGCCAATGGCTGCCAAGAACTTGATCTATTTTCAGGGGCTAAATATATTAATTTTACATAGAATTATAATTGCTCCACTTATGGAAATAGGCAATCCAGAGTTATAGCCGGTATTACTGGTGTCTATTGTGTATAATGTTTCAAACTGATAATGTTGTTCTTATAAAGCACAAACCAATGGCTGCCAAGAACTTGATCTATTTTCAGGGGCTAAATATATTCATTTTACATAGAATTATAATTGCTCCACTTATGGAAATAGGCAATCCAGAGTTATAGCCGGTATTACTGGTGTCTATTGTGTATAATGTTTCAAACTGATAATGTTGTTCTTATAAAGCACAAACCCCGTTAAGTGTTTTCCAAATCTCTTTACGAACATTACGATGCTCATAGCATTGTCAATCGTAAAATTTCTCTTTAACGAGCATCGAGGTTGTTTAACAGTTCATATTTTTTAAAAACATTTTGACCCTCAATATTCTTTTTATAGTGAAGTAGAGTGGCGTACCTAGGAGTCCTGAAATGGGGGAGCTGATGGGGAATGGGCGAATGTGAAGCTCGATGATTTAGTGAGGGGCGCTCAGCCGTAAAATAAGGTGATTTTTCAATGAGGGCGCGAGCTTCTGTTTTGGGGCGCTCGTCACCCCTCCTGCATCCCCTTGATACGTCACTGATGTAGCAGTTTTACAATACGTCTTTAAAAAAGTACAATTGAACAATGTAGACATCTATAAAAAATTTAAAAAAAAAACAAAACAAAACAAACAAACAAACAAAAATAATTAATACATCGTCGTAATAACTTCATAGTTATTTTTATAAATCAATTAAAAACTAGAGAGTGCAACGGCAATTTGACAATTAACAATATCAGAAAGGTGCTATGAAATATGCCACGTATGTTCCACATAGATAATCGAAAATAGATTTGTAACATGGAATAAATCGATGTCAGTCGTTGACTCTTGGAACATGAAATTTTATTTAATACATGAAATAAAAATTTTATGTTCCAAGAGTCAACGACTGACA
>NW_022701407.1:0-1580 GCF_011630105.1 Anneissia japonica
TAATAGAGATATCTCTATTAACAGAGATATCTCTATTTAAAACTAAGATATCTCTATTAAAAACGAAGATATCTCTATTAAAAACTAAGATATCTCCATTTAAAACTAAGATATCTCTATTTATGATTAAATGACAACTCGGCTCGCCATAATTTAGTGCAGTACTGTATGTATGTAGAGAATACGGAATACTACTCTACTGCCTGGCGCGGCCTAGGCCCCCCTAGTTTAGGCCTAGGCATACAAACTATAATAATAATATTTTAACCATTAGAGGCAAACAAACAACACTATTTTAAATAAAGTACATTAATTTACATGTTAATTATTAGATCCATGGAACTATCTAGGATCTACTACTACTACTACAGCATTACTAAAATGCCAGTTTATTCGTCGTGGAATGTGGATGATACCTTGAAAACTAGCTCAAATTTGCGCGGAAAATGGCTTGGAAAAATGTGCAGAGATACATTGGCAATGGTTATATACAGTATAGTTCAAAGACTAATTTTCGGCATTCTGCTCGGAAATACAACCATACCTGCACTAGGTTTCCCTGCTGGTTCCATGCAGAGATACATTGGCAATGGTTATACAGTATAGTTCAAAGACTAATTTTCGGCATTCTGCTCGGAAATACAACCATACCTGCACTAGGTTTCCCTGCTGGTTCCATGCTGGATCAAAAACTAGTAGAGGGTCAAATGTCCAGCCATTTGATGGTCAAAATACAGGGGCATTATTATTACTGTACATTAGAAAAGGTTGAGAATCAAGATAGTCTATTGTACATATGTTGTTATTGTCTTCATTTTTAAACTAATTTTTATATTACAAAAAAGTATTATATTAATGAAGTAATAAATTCTATTCAAAATAATTAGATCGCACCTATGTTACACTACTTTGCAATGCATTTGAATATGGGCTTTTCACAATGATGATTAATTAGAATATATAGATTTTCAACAAAAATTATTATTGATGATTTGATTAGTGCCAGAATGATTACTTCCTTATAAAGATATTGTACTGTAATATCAATACTAATTATTTTTGAATGGTGTAAGAATAGTCACTCTGATTTTTTTTAACTAGTCTGTTCGAACTTTTTATTGTACTTCTCTTCTTACAGGAAATGCCGACATGATGGATATCGATGGCTTTCATGTGGTAGGATTTTAACAGGCTAAAGAAATCTGACAGAAGGGTCATCCCATTTGCACTGTGTGGGCGATTAGGGACAAGTTCCCAGAAGCTGTGAAGACTGCCTGGGTTTTTTGATGCTATAGAAGATGATGAAATAAACTTTGTGTTGGAAGTAATATTTATAAATTGTTATGGAAGATACCTGATAAGTCCATCCTCATTAATGCAACAGATCTTATGTAATAGATTTATTCTTGAAAATTCATGTGACAACTGTGCTCTGTTTTTTTGACAATTTCATCACTCATGAAAGGAAATTTTGTCCGCATAGGCCTAGAGCTTTTGTATATCTGGACCAGTCATTTGTGTGTAACCTTCCAGACCTAGTCTGTAATTGAAATTGTTGCTATTGATTCGGATAGGCCAGC
>NW_022701408.1:0-2448 GCF_011630105.1 Anneissia japonica
TTTTATACGTAGGCTGCTTTTATATTAATTTCTACTTGTATGATACGCAAATATACTAATTGCCTGATATTACATCATGGTTTAATTACCACAGAACAATTTTAGAGTGTATCTAAAATTAGAAACGTACGTTAAAATATTGGACACAGAGATCTCATTAGATCAAATTCTTTGGGTGTGTCTGCGCCCTTATCCAGCGAGAAACTTAGCCAGAAATATTTTATAGGGTTATACAATTATATCAAAGTTTCTACTTTAATCTAGATGGGGTTTTCGCAAATTTCGATATTCAATATTAAATTAAGGATTTTTTTAAAACATTTCTTAAATATATTATAGTGTGACTGAAACATTTATTTTGCAAAGAAATAAATATAATTTCATTAGCATCGTGCGCCTTCATCGTGTACCATCGTGCGTCTGCGCCCTTATCCAGTGAGAAACTTAGTTTGAAATCTAATAGGGTTATGCAATTATATCAAAGTTTCTCCTTTAATTTAGATTAGGTTTTGCAAATTTTTATATTTAATATGAAATTGTGGCAAATTTTTAAATATTTCTTAAATATATTATAGTGTGACTGAAACATTTATTTTGCCATAAAATTTACATAATTTTATTAGCATCGTGTCATTAAACAGCACTGGCAAGGCAGTAGTTTCGTTTTAAGACAAGATAATATAACACAACCCTTAAATTGTATTCAAAGCAAGGTTTCAGGACACTTTCGATGTGATTTCAAATAATGAAAATATTATTATAATTTTTGAAATATAATATACAAAAAGTAATATTGTAATAATTATGGATACTACATTTCCATAATTATATTGTTTTTTTGGTTTTTTTTTTATTGTTTTTATCTTCATTTCATTTGCTTTATTACCATTACCACAGGTCAAAGTATGTGTTTGTTGGGTGTCACGTGATTGTACCAATAAATATAACGTTCTGTCACTAGCGGAAATTATTTAATAAGGTTTTGCTTAGAAAAAAAAGAAGCTGGAGAGTGTTTTTGTGGAATCTATTGGAAGGCTACTACAACTCAGTTTGTTAAACCATGATATTCCCTATATTTGCCTTTCTTTATAAGATTGCTATTCTTTGGCTCATCGTTTGTGTGCATTGTAAGTACATAGTTTTCCATTTATTTATTTTTCCATATTTTTTTTACAGAATCTAAGGAATAATTACATTAAAACAGCAATGTTCGTCATCACTGAACAGTGGCGTATCTAGGAATCTTGAAATGGGTGCTGATGAGGGGGGAAAGATGTGAAGGTAGGGGGGGCTCGATGACTAGGTGAGGGGCGCTGGCTCGCAAAATGAAGTGATTTTGAACTGTCACTAAAGTTAGCCAATGTTGTTCATATTAGTTATTTGTATTTAAAGACAGACGGTTTTAGGTAAGTAACTGTGTGTAGGTGTTGCAGACTTGAGTGACTTCGGTAGTTGAGCGATATAGCAGAAGCATCGCAAAAAGCAACCGCCGGAACTATTTCGATTAAGTTACTATATCCATAAACGACAGTGTAGACCTACACTCCTATATAGAATCAAGTAGGTTTGACCACGCCATTCATAGCCACAAAAACACGTAGGCCTAACATTTAAAATTCATGGAAAACTGCTCCAAGGTTAAGTTAAGCTTAAGTCCAGAAAAGTGCTTTCTTAGACAATGGTTCAATTTATCTAAAAGCCAAGCAATTGTGTTTAGGCTATTACAGTAGAACTTAATAAAAACCCAGTACTCTGTTAGAGGGACCCATTTTCTAATTATAAAACCATCTTATTGAATAATAATGGCCCACTACTCTACATACTAACACATACTGTAACGACAAATACAAATGACATTAAAATCAATATTTTAACTTGTTTTAATTTTAGTATGATAATTTTTGTCAATTCTTAACATAAACGTTGAATTTGCCGTTGATTTAATAATAGGCCTAATAATATTAGTGTACATTTATAATGCGCCAGTATCCATCAATTAAATGCTCATGGAGCAAAACAGAAGTCGAGAGAGTTATTATCAGTTTGTATTCTTAACTACGAATAAATAATAATAATAATAATAATAATAATAATAATAACCGTTATAGAATTCATGGGATACAATAAAGGTCAGATTTTATAAAGTTCATTCCTTGCCAATGTGTTTTACACATTATTTTATGATTATACGTATATAAGTATGACTATAAAATAATAGGATAGTAAGCCTTTGGCCTAAATTAAAAAAAAAATGATCAACATTATTTTCTGAAATTCTTAATTGCCTCCAACCCCTAACAAAAAAATCCGCCCTTTATAATGGCCCAGGATTTCTATTACAAGTGCTACTCTACTGCAGTACATTCCATATATCTAAAAACCGAGCAAACCTAATTATTATGTTCATTCTATTTATCTAAAAGCACAGAAAATGTCATTCTTATATGC
>NW_022701409.1:0-593 GCF_011630105.1 Anneissia japonica
CCAGGTTGACATCAAATTCATTAGCCCCCCGGACTTTTTCCCCCTAGGACAATTGGCCCTTAGGACAATTGCCCCCCACCCCCCAGGCATTATATTTTCTCTCAATTATACTGTACATCTTCCCAATACATTTTATTTTTTTTATTTTTCATAATTTTAAGTAGGTAGATAGTTATTCATATGATATTTAGTTCACTCAATAAGACTGAAGGTCAATTTTAAATACCGTAGTATCTATCTATGCATTAACAAATTAAATAACTTCAATACAAGAAATATGTGAAGGTCTACATCATCTCTTTTATTATCCTTTATTTATTCAGTTTGACAAAGTATCAAAATTTACAAAATGTGAAACTGATTATTCTGTCAATCAAAACTTTTAAATGTATAGCTACCTGACATTGATGTTTTTTTTTATATTATGATCAGGTCAATACCTATTTTTTAAGAAGTTAACTTTCAATAAAACAATAGCGACAGAAAAGACAAAAGAGTAGGCGACACAAAAGGGAACGTAACTGTTCTTTTTATAATGGAAGCAAGACAATAGAATTTAAAAGCTATAACTACAATAGCATTTATTGAAGATT
>NW_022701410.1:0-1819 GCF_011630105.1 Anneissia japonica
ATTTATACCAATAGACCTACAAAAACGCCTAAAAGGCCATAATTCAGCCTGTGGTGTTAAATATCGGAACAGCGTTGCCGTCACTGTCGTTTGGACAGTCGACATATTATTTTTGTTATTCACTTGTTCAGTCCAGGTGATGGTTATACAAGATACAAGTAAACAAACATGAACCCGATACTAATACTCGGCTTGGTGAAAATGAATATTAGTTTGAGACCCCCCCGACACACAGCCAAATTCTTCACCGGGTATTTTTAAGTTCCCACCGAGTGTGTGCACATTGATCTGTGTAAGCATATCATAATCTAGATCAAAGAAAACATCTCGCCTGCCATCACTTTGACGTTTGTGGATTTTCTCTGTCGATGAGCCGTGAAACTAAACAAACTTCTTTGGTCTTTTATTTTAAGTGTTGATATTCTCGGCTGATACATTTTCTAACGCCTGATAATGAACCGATGTTGCAAGTCGACGATAGATGTCACGTGATGAAATGAAGTTTTTTTGCATCAGATTGCTGCCGCTGATCGGTTGATCACGCCTCAGCCATCACTCGAACGATAGCGAATGACTATTATTGTATGATGAAAGTCACTCCGACAACTTTCATGATTGTATAATTGCTAGTTACGAAAGTGTGTACAATATTTATGATACTTAAAAGGTCTTCTGAGCTGATATGATGCATACGGGCGTACAGTGGTGCGCTGCACGTAATGTGCTTTTCTAGCTATCCTGCCAGAGTAAAAATAGACAGTCTGTATCCACGAATGAATCAGGGGTGGCGCCAGAGGGGAGGCACAGCCCCCCCCCCCCGTCGGGGAAGATGAGTAAATTTTGTCGGGGAATAAACAAATAAAAAAAATTAATTACTTTCATTAAACTATTTCTGTTAACTTTTCATCACAACAACAACAATAATAATAATAACAATAATAATAATAATAATAATAATAATAATAATAATAATAATAATAATAATAATAAAATAATAACAATAATAGGCCTAATAATAGTTCAATGTGTATGTGTATATGTGTTTTTGTGTGTATGTATGTATACCGTATATATGTAAATGTGTATATATATATATATTTTTATGTATTTGTGTTTGTGTATGTATGTGTGTATGTATATATATGTATACCGTATATATGTATATATGTGTATGTATGTGTATATATATATACACTATGGTTTTTATCAATATTTACTATTGATGTTTTCTGTGGTTAAAACTGATTATAAAAATAATAATAATTTGATAGTACTGTTGTCATTGATTTATATAAATATTTTTAAAAAAAAGGAGGGAATGAAAAGAACTTGAAAAAAAAGGAAATATTGTATTGTTCCTTTTTAATGAAGATTGTTGAAATAAATGTGGTGGTTACGCCACGAGAGAAAAAAAAATAGTTCAATGAGACTAATTAAAAATAATTTGCGTTCTGTTATGACAAATGCTCGTTTGGATAGCCTCCTGATGCTTTGAATACATCGTGATAGGGGAAGCAACCTCGACCTTGATAGCGTTGACAAATGCAAAATTTCCAAAATGTAGAATTTCACTTTCAAGAATGAGGATTTTAAAATAAATTAGATGGTTACATTGCACACTCTTTGTTTCTTGCTTTATTCAAAATGTTTTGGTTTTGGAAGCTGATTTCAACATTAGAAAACATAGCCTACATGAAGTTATATTATAGTAGCTCGATGCCTATCAAATAAGTACGGTAATAAAAATTCGCCATAATTCGTCAAATATCCCCCTGGACCCGCACCGGGGGCCCTAGGCGGCCCCCTGGCCCCCAGCCAA
>NW_022701411.1:0-1568 GCF_011630105.1 Anneissia japonica
CTGATTTAACATGACACTTATGACTCAAGTAAAACTGAATAACTTAATAATTCTTATCAACAAATCCAAGCTTATGATAGTACAGCAGCCAAGTAAATACTGGATCACATATTGTGGCTATTGACTGTATACAGTACAGTACATTTAGTACTTATAGACACTACATTTAACTTGCTCAAAAAAAAAAAAAAAAAAAAAAAAAAAAATGTACTCTTGAGGTAGAGGGCTCTTCAGATTCAAACTCCAAAACAGAAAAGTCAATTTCATTTTTACCGATGCCCATTAGAAACAACCAGCAAAAAGTTCATTAATATTATTTATTTTATTTAATTTCTTTTCTTCTTAAGCGCTTGAACTGAAACGTATCTAGTTTCAATATATCACTTTTGTTTACATTCCAGGTCTCGTATTACTATTTAATTGTCAAACTAATTGTTTTGCATTAATAACATCAACAGTAATTATTTAAACGGTGCTAAAGTATCATTTCATACAGTAATGTAAGATTTGGGTAATTTACTGTATAATTTACTGTATAAAAATTAGCTTTTACTGGGTATTTATGTTATTTTTTCCAGTTATATTTGTAATATATGGTCAGTATGAATACAGTATCAATAAATATTGTTTAACCAAAAGTATTCAATTTTTATTTTGATGCGAGTTTGCATCACGAAAATATACACTGTAGCATTCATAATTCTTCAAATAATATTAAATAGAAAATGTACTAAAATGTAAACGACCATCTTTCACCGTATCTGAAGCTGATTTGTAGAATCATTGACTTTTGATCCATTTTCCCATGTGATTGAACACTGAACTTCTCAACAATATGTCCACACAGTTGGAGATCTTTGCCTCTGATAGAGCCGAATTGAAGTTTAGAAAAGAATGGAATTTGAGGTCAGTCATAGTAATCACAACACCATACAGAGTGAAGATTTATTGAAATGCTTCAAGCTTTTGATATTGATCTGAAGTTTGAATGATGAAGTGTGAAACTTTTTTAAAGGTGTAAACCAGAGCCAGTGGAACTCTAAAACTTGTAATCATACAGTATAAAATGGTTTGGTCCTCATATAAGGCCAAGTAAAAAAAAAAACATGTTTCACGTCCGGCTTTTTTTTTAAATTGAGGAAGAGGCCTTTTTTATTTTTTATTTTTCAAAATGGCCGCCATTCTACAGACTTGTTGACATTTCCCGTCTAGTTTTGTACAACATATAAAAAGACATCACAGAAGATTAGAAGCTGTATACTGTTTATTTGGCAAGAGTGTTATTGGGTATTATAAGCTTTTTTCTATTCACAGTGGCATTTAGGAATCATTGTTACTGTATACAATGTTCCCGATGTTACGTCTCAGACGTCTTCACATGAAACTGTTCCATACAATCTGTCATAGAGGGCCAGTATAACGGGAAATTCCAGAATTCATCGGAAATCATCGGCCGTATTCGATTTGGACTTTCGTGCTCTGCTCAACGGAAACTGCTCAACGAAGTTAACGCTCGGAATTTATCGTTGAGTTTTGTACTCAACGGGATAACATACTCAACGTAGAGT
>NW_022701412.1:0-692 GCF_011630105.1 Anneissia japonica
TTTTAATGGATTTAACAGAATGTTATGTTTGGCATTATTCGAATACAATTGTGTAAATTTTCAATCCAATTGAATTCTACCCTCGGATAGAACTATTTATTTATTTAGGGCCATATTTGTTTCCTGGGCCAAGTTGATTTTGTTCCGAGTTGATTTGGGGCAGTGTTGGTTTTGGGGCGAAGTGTCGTCTGGGCCGAGTTAGTTTTGGTCCGTGTTTGTTTGGGCCGAATTGGTTTGGGCCGTTGGATTTGGGCCGAAGTGATCAGCATTCAAAAGTACAGTCCAAGAGTATAGACAATTTTTTGAACATGAGTGTTTTTTGGGGAGGGGAGAGGTGGGGAGGTTAACGACCTTGCCTGTCAGGTATCAGGGGTCCATGGGGCTTTGCTCTAATATTTTCAGACGTAACTGCTTTTTGATGCCTTTGTAGTCTCAACTCATTTTCAGGGCAAAATCTGTAGTTATCTTGATCCATTTCAAGAAGGAATCAATCAAAATGGACCCATGTTGATCTAATATTTTCAGACGTAACTGCTTTTTGATGCCTTTGTAGTCTCAACTCATTTTCAGGGCAAAATTTGTAGTTCTCTTGATCCATTTCAAGAAGGAATCAATCAAAATGGACCGATGTTGATTTCATCTAAATTTTAATTTGCAGAATGTAGTTAATTAGTTAACTTTATAATATGTCC
>NW_022701413.1:0-304 GCF_011630105.1 Anneissia japonica
ACTTTCCCTTCACATAACCTATATATATTAGTCTGATAGCGTCGAAATACAGTCTGCCGCCCTCATCTGTTCTATTGTTTTACATCTTTTAAGAATGAGAGATAAAAGTGCTCCAAAAATTCATTCTTTTTAAACATGATGACGTGATCAAAATGAAAAAGAAAGAGACACGTCTTAAAGAGAATTGATTTAGCTATAACATACTTACAGGTGGGAGACAATCAATCAAGAATAAGCGAGATACGTTCAAACGAGTATAAACATAATGGCATCATAAATAAAAATTCAGTTTTTTAATTCAAAT
>NW_022701413.1:329-1067 GCF_011630105.1 Anneissia japonica
CCGATCAGCCATTATGAAGTAAAAAATCGTATCTACAACTCATGTGCTTTCAGATTATGTAATAAAAATTGGGGGTCACCTTTCATCCTAAGGAGCTATAACTGATTAAAAATATTCATGATTTTATGAATAAATAAATGTTGACGCACGCGTACGTGCACGATAAAAGGCGCGAACGGAAAATTAAGGTACATAACATTCAACCTTGACCTGAAGCTTATGCTCACCTAATATGATTTAGAATTGACGGGTGGTTAAGATTATATGGGCTCATCAACGTTTTAAAGAAAGGGAAATGAGGGGGTCAGAAAAAACAATTTTTTTGACCATGATGACGTCATCAAAATCTAAAAAGAAGTCAAATATATGAAAGAGAATTGTCTCAGCTTTAACATACTGAAAGTTGGAAGAAGATCGATAAAGGATAAGCGAGATACGCTGAAATGCGTATTTTCAAAAATGACGTCATAGCTATAAATCACTTTCTTTGAATTCAGACGCCAATATGATGACGTCACTATGTCCGATCAGCCATTATGATCTATAAAATCATATTTACAATTTATGTGCTTTCAGAATATGTAATAAAAATTGGGGGTCACCTTTCAACCAAAGGAGCTATAACTGATTAAAAATAGGTCTGATTTTAGCATAATTTCACTGTATAGCGGCAAAATACGTGCAAAGATACCTATGTTTGATGCGCACGTACGGTATTGCTATTGGCCAAAAGATGAC
>NW_022701414.1:0-698 GCF_011630105.1 Anneissia japonica
TATACAGTAGAAAATAATTAAATTGAATAATAATAATATTAGAATAACTGTATAACTAATAGCAATTAATATATAAAAAATGAAATGCTGAAAAGTTCTCTTGAAATGCTGTTAGAAACAAATACAATAAAATATAAGGAGATCGTCACCGAAATAACCTTCATGCATTAAAACTGCTGAATACAGTATATCCGGAGCCAAGGTAAATTATTTAAAACTGTATACTGTATATGTTGTTCTATATACAGGGAAATAATAATAGGTAAAGTGGGTTCTGACACACTTGAGTTGTAAAATGACAGAATTGATATTTCGCGAATTCAAAACCAATAAAACCTTGTAGGCCTATATTAAAATCACTTTAGCACTTGAAGATAAAAAGTATATTTAATTCTCTGTTCTATAGTCTAAGAAACGTTTGAAAATAATATATTCAATGTCACCAATAATGTTATATGCAATTCAATTTTGGTAATATCGTATCGGCTTTTAACACAGTGCTGTGTTACCCACATCGCCTCCGCTATCTTGTAAAGTCAAATGCAATGCATGCAGTGAAGTCAGTCTCTCATACTGTACATTTATATAGGTGATGTAAGCTAATTAGGCTTCCAATCTGGCTTAAGCAATGGCCTTCATTTTGATTGGTCGGAGTCGGACCTAAGCAAACTTCCCGCCTACGAACCATACACTGTTAC
>NW_022701415.1:0-1657 GCF_011630105.1 Anneissia japonica
TGAGAACCTACACTTTAATTACAATTATTTGTTATATACTAGGCCTAATTCGAAATTATTATTTTAAGACTTTATAACATAATACATGCTGATTAATAATAGCTGAGATTTGATGCACATTTTAGAATTAATAATCGTTTTTAGTATATTTTACTGAATATTTATTGTCTACCAAATGAAATATGAATTATATGCATCTTTAGAAATACAATTTCTACAATATTAATCTTGTTTTTATATAGATAAATGTTTGATAAATTCTATCTTTCATTAAAAAAAATAAATTTAAAAAAAACGAAATTCAGCGCGTCTATTTTCATTCTAATCAATGACGTTCGTAAACGTACAGTACACGGACGTCATCGTCGAATCCCAGGAGTTTCGACGGTAAAGAGTGGCCTGTCTGCCTAGGTCCCAGGCCAACCAATAATAATTAACAAAATGTATTTTGTTTTAACATAGGCCTATGGTACTTGTACGTCCTATTGTACTTACATACTACCGTATTGTATTGTACATCTACACTAGTTTGTTGTCGTCGGGGTATAATTCTATCTCTAAATGAACGAGGAGCGAACCTAGCTAGTCAACATCTAGGCTAGGCTAATTGATTTTGAAATCAATAACCCACCTTAAAGGACTATCTGTCGTTTTATTCTTTTCAACAGCGGATGAAAAAAAGTCTTTAATATGATTCTTTATCACTAAAAATTAACAAACACTCGTTTTCACGCACTCGCCGTTCTGAGTGTGTGTCTGTTGTTGAAAACAAACTTCCTAGCCTACTTTTGTGACTGGCTATGATGTCTGAGATGGACCATGTTGATTTATTAATAATATTTTGTTTGGGATGGAAAAAACGAGAGTCAATTTCCCCAAAATGCTCCATCAGCACATAGTAGTGTGCACATAGACAGTATGGCTATGGAATTTACTAACCACACAATCCACAATCAGGTGATTTAATACCCCATTTACACTAGCATCGCATTGCAATCGGTTGTAGCAATTGCGACACCCAATCGCAAAGTAAAATCGTGTGTGAAAGCTCACCAATAGTAGTCGATATGTAATCGATATCACAATTGTTACCCGTTGCGATTGGTTGCTACAATCTTTATTACTCCCGATTACCACGGAATCTGATCACAACGAATTCCACAGGCACTGTTTGGCTGAGGTCAGGCAACATAGCCTAGACACCGGAGGCCTAGGCCCTAGAATGTAAAGTTTGTTTGTGTTGGTCTGAATGCGTTCGTTGATTGCGATCGGGAGTAATCAGTTTTGGATTACCACCGATTACATCGCAACCGAACTTTAACTGCATTTGGTGGATAAGTCGCAAAACTTCGTTTGGTGGCACCATTTACTCTAGGTAGACCGGTTTCGTTACCGGTTGGTACATTTCTTAAAAACATTCAGCCAAAGGCCAGTGAAAGTTGAGACGGCAGCTGAGTTTTTATCGATGTTTGCCATCCTTGTCACGTGCCATCGTAAAGTCATGGTTTGCTGGAGTTGCGTTCAATTTAAATCTCCGAACTTCCGAAGCTGAGATATTCTATGAATGCAGTCTTTTATCGCAGTCTACAATTTAAAAACGGGTGACCAAATAATGAATTAGGAGCTAAATTTTTATTTAATGCTGGGTAAGTTAAAA
>NW_022701416.1:0-963 GCF_011630105.1 Anneissia japonica
ATACACTTTTTAAAGTTTTAGCACCTTCACTGTTTGTATTGGTATCAATGATTTCGAGTATAGAGCAGAGAAGTTTTCTGAGATGATGGCATACTGCCTCTCATTTATTTATCAGTTACTGTATATTGTGAAAAGATTAAATTGTTTGAACATCGGTGATCTGGAATCTCGACGTGAGTTTGTAATCACTCTTTGCATAGGCCTAAATCTTTGTAGTACGGTATGTATATGGCAAGCACCACCTCATATAATACCGTACTTCCATATGGAAGACGTGGCAAGATGAAAGCGTTGTTATATATAGGCCTAAGCCTAACTTATGCAAATAATGTACAGGAAATATGTTTTTAACTTTGTAAATGATACCAATTAAATGGGCTTATTCGACCGGTTCATTTCGTTGTATAGTATTATTTTCATTCCACTGGTTCGATAAAATAGACTTCGTTGACAACGAAAATTATACGTAACCAGAATGCGTTAATCACCGTTAAGATATGCACGTGACCAAAACAAAATATGGCCGATTGGTTAGTTTAGCAACAACATTTGCGTTAAAAATATAATTTAGATTAAATTTCAGAAAATAAAAATTACAATATTTACCCACATTGAAGGTCAAAAAATAATTGTAGGCTAACAGAATTCATAAACTGGATGAAAATTTTTTAACGAAAAACCCATACTGCCACAATCCGAAGCAGTCTTGATTCACGCAGCGTGTATCACGGTAACTATGCAGCCATTTTGTTTTGTCGAGTATTTACCCGATTTCTATTCGACTGGTCGTCTTCGTTAAGTAGGATTTTACCACTGCGCAGGTGGGCGTGGTTTAACGAAGAACGACCAGTCGAATACAGCCAATGACTTTTGAAATTTTATTTGATGCGTATTTTATGTTTTTTTCCGGCTTAGATTTTCGCTTATGGGCCTAACAATTTTCCCAAAAAGGTAACACTTTAC
>NW_022701417.1:0-595 GCF_011630105.1 Anneissia japonica
TGCTGATCGTTCCCATGCGATCATGTCCTTTCTTTGTTCTTATTCGAACTGTCTGGTTTTGTTGAATCGCTGGGAGTGCGCTTGCCTGTGCTTTTTTGTCATAGTAGCGCTTCTGTTAGTTTCTCTTCATTTCTAATTGATTTCTTACAACTTTTGTATTGATTGGTTTTAGTGTCAGTAAGAATTTGTTTGTGTAGAGAGGATTTCTAGTTGAATGTGATAGTAGTCCTTGTGCCGGTGATTTGAGAACATTATCTCTTGGCACATTGCGTAAGTTCAGAAGATTTTGATAGATATCTGATCCATCTCTTTGTGTCTTTTCTAACAACATCTTTGCCTGCTTTAATTACCGCATTTAGATGTGTATAAGAGACAGATTTCACATTTATTTTATCTCTCTCTATCTCCTGTCTCTTATACAGCGAACTGTTTGAATTGTTGACCTGAATTATACTGACCTCCATTGTCACTTATGAGAATCCGCGGTGTACCATGGGTAGCAAAGTGACGCTTCAGTTTCACTATTACCGTGGCTGATGTTAAGAAAGACGACCTGGCGTATTTCCTCTATATTTAGTGTCTTCGATTACCCAAC
>NW_022701418.1:0-3966 GCF_011630105.1 Anneissia japonica
GTAAACTTGGCTTAAGATATGGGGAACTATTTTTGAAAAAAAACTTAACTTATCATCTTAATACATAAACAAGTCGGATAATGTAATGAATATCACAGTAAATGAGAATTGCGTACTAGTATTTATAATTTATATCAATTCAAAGTCAATTATAATTGAACCATTAACTATAAAACTATAAATAACACTTACTCTATAAAAAACGGTTCAATATAAGTTTGAATTCCTAAAAGTTATAATTATTACATTATTATCATTATTCAAATTCATATTTACAGTATTTAAAGTACATGATTTAGATTATCAATGTTGCACATTAGTCTTTGTAATATTGATATAAAAATATAAATTAGACTTACTCAAAAATACCTCATAATTATACGTACAAAAGTGAATTATTACTTCTTATTATGTATAATAATTAAACATGACAGGCACTGTTATTATTATTATACAGTATAAATACAATTATTTAAACTGTACAATTATAACAATTAAAAATTATAATTATATAAATTTAATTAAAGTGAGTGATACACAAGCCATTTATCTATTGACCTTCAAGTATATATGAACTGAATTTCGTATAAAAAAAACTTCTAAAAAGTAGTTAATGTTAATGCATAGCAGCGCTAGGGAGTGACGTCATTTTATTTATGAGAAAACACAATTTTGATGTTGAAAATGCATGATTTAGATCATCAATGTTGCACATTAGTCATTAATTGTAATATTGATATAAAATATAAATTAGACTTACTCAAAAATACCTCATAATTATATGTACAAAAGTGAATTACTGCTTATTATGTATAATAATTAAACATGATAGCCACTATTATTATACAGTATAAATATTACAATTATTTAAACTGTACAATTATAACAATTAAAAATTAAAATTATATAAATTTAATTAAAGTGTTGATACACATCCCATTTATCCATTGACCTTCAAGTATAATTATATGAATTGAATTTCGTATAAAATAAACTTCTAAAAAGTAGTCAATGTTAATGCATAGCAGAGTTAGGGAGTGACGTCATTTTATTCATGAGAAAACACAATTTTGATGTTACAGGATTTGTACCCAGGACCCTGGGGATGTTAAAGCAAACATTTTATCGACCAGGATAAAAATCCACTCCACTTGAATGTCTATACAACTAGG
Source organism: Anneissia japonica (assembly GCF_011630105.1). Classification (NCBI taxonomy): domain Eukaryota; kingdom Metazoa; phylum Echinodermata; class Crinoidea; order Comatulida; family Comatulidae; genus Anneissia; species Anneissia japonica. Next base: position 1,173 of record NW_022701418.1, read on the forward strand.
CCTATACTGTGATGACGACATTATTACATGCGTATTGCAATCATTTATGTTACAATACTAACATTGTGATCCATGTACTATTTTGCATGTGTGTGTGAAGTGGTTGGGGGGGGGGGATTTGGTGTACCAGCTGTATGTACTGACGTAATCAGGTAAGTACTGTATGTTAGACTGGCTATCCATGCATTATGTAATTTCTTAAATGCTTTTATTTCTCTGTATCTGCGCCTGACTTCATTTGGTAGTCTGTCAGATTACGCCAGCCTTGATCAAACTTCCTGCATTGTGATTGTGACAAAATGATTGTTTCAGATACTGTACTGATAAATACGAATTAGATTTGCAGGCTTGATGACGACTGACATATCTGGTGTTACCCAGAAGTCTTTTGAGTAAGAACTACAGTAGTGCCGAATCAACTTCATCATCAATGTAATGACAAATGTATTGATATAAGTTTTCTGCTTAAAGATTTTATTTCTTTTCACTTCAATCAAGAATGTACCAACATAGGAATCTTTTAGTTTGGCTTGGCTTAACGAAAAACAACATCAGCTGAGTTCCGACATCACAAGGAAGTTATTTACGCTGTGAAAAACAAATCCAATTGTATTTTTAAATAATTATGATTATTTTGCTAAACATGCTTAATAAAATCTAATTTTAATTTTTTATCATCTTCAGTACCTAATTTTGTCGGAGTTTATTTCATACTATCTTATGTCAAAATTATCGGTGAACCTCATGGTTATACTTGTTATACTTGCTGAATTTACTGCAGCTTTAATGTTTAATCTTAGTACATTTGACTGTATACTTACACAACTTAAATAAATTAATGAATATAATAAATAAATACCTTCTGTTAATTCGTTTAATGCCACACTGAGCTCAAGGATTTTCAGCGAATCAGTGAATTCCTTCATATTTTTTTCGCTGATTTTCTGTTGGTCTTCTAGATCGTTGATCATACACCAGCCGTCTGTATACTTCTTAGGAGGCGTATTATACAATTGATCGATCTGCGTCACATTATCTGGGGTCAGTATCATTCCAAATTTCATTAGCCTTTGTCTGTGAGATGTGAATGTTTTTGAAATGGTTCCTTCCTCAACATCTGGGAATGATGGCAGTTTTTGTTTAATCTTCGATAAAAGACCAAACTGTTTGGTTATGCTAATAGTATCACACAGGAGTCCAAGATTCTGTGAACTCAGATGACCACGTGCAAGTAATATATTCAGCAGGTCCATCGTGTGAGTTGCTGGTGATAGCTCGCAATTGTCTATCTTGTCTCTGAACAGCACTTTCAGCAAAGGAACACTTTCGTTGCTGTCATACCATTGTGAGACAATAGTTTTTAGCTCTTGGAACTCCTTATCTGAACAAAATTAAGAAAAAATTAATTGAAAAATAAGGAACCAAGAAACATCGAGTGGAACAATGCGATAAATGTAAATATATATTTCAATATTAAATTTAATATTTTCACAGTTGCCGGGAGTAAATTGTTTGTTATTATATTATTAATTATTACAAGCATCCCTACAAATCATACAGTAAATAATTATAATAATATAATTATAATAAAAAATAATTGTGAAGTTTACAATTCTCTTCCATACAATTTATTAAGTCCTTCGCCTGCATATAAGACATTAGGCACTAGAAAAGTAACAGAATTATTTGACCAGGCTGTGGAATTAGGATTTTTGCCTGCATATAAGACATTAGGTACTAGAAATGTAACAGAATTATTTGACCTGGCTTTGGAATTAGGATTTTGCCCACATACAAGACATTAGGTACCAGAAATGTAACAGAATTATTTGACCAGGCTGTGGAATTAGGATTTTGCCAGCAAGACATTAGGTACTAGAAATGTAACATAATTATTTGACCAGGCTGTTTTATTAGGACGTTTGCCTGCATATAGATATATGCATATAGGCACTAGAAATATAACAGAATTATTTGACCAGGCTATGGTATTAGAACGTATAGTGATGCTGTGTCCACCACAATCAGTTCAGGTAGTTTTTTATTTTATAATTATATAAAAACAGTAATTATCTAAACAAAGTTAAGGAAAAAATAATTTGAAAAAATAATATGAACCAAGAAACATCAAGTGGAACAATGCGATAAGTACATGAAGATTATTCCTCTTAAAGACTATAGAACTACAAGAGGTCCAACTCTCGTGGTTTCGTTGAAACGTAATCCTATTTTTAAAAGTAGTGCCACGAAGGGGCGTGTCCTTAAAACTTAAAAGTTTCGAGCGAACTCTATTCGAAATATAATAGGGCGCCCCCATCACGTGGCAGTATGTTCCATTGCGTGCATACAAAATCAGGGAAGTCGGACCTCTTGCTATTCAATACTCTTTGCTCTTATTCATTGTATTTAATGTATGTTTTAGGGGTTCCCCCATACAGTATCTTCAAATTTCCTTTACATGTAATCTAGTGTTGTATAGAAGTATCTACAGTACTGTTATTTCAAAATCCGGTCTAGTTTCAAATTCTGACGATAAAGCCGTTTCACTGTTGTTTTTTTTTTTTTTTCATCGTGCGTTAACTAGTTCAATTACACACATACACAAAATGTCGTTTCTAATCGGATTCAAATTTTTACAAGCCTCTGTTGTAGTTGGTTCAGTTGGTTTATGTGTTTGCATATAAAGTAGGAAGACATCAACGTCCACCTGCTTTATACGTTTTACAGAATAAGTGTATCTACCAACCTTTATTCATAGCCGAGGATTGATGAGCCGTATCCGTAACTGAGGGTT
>NW_022701419.1:0-997 GCF_011630105.1 Anneissia japonica
TAAATAGGTATCACCTTGCATCATTTACCTTCTTACCATCAAATGTGCCGCTAGCAACAACCAACAGTTCTAGTTTCTGTTTCACTAACATCTCCTACAGATTCTCTAGAATACTGGAGTCATACATGGCATCTTTTTCCAAGTTTCGTTAAATGATGGTTTACCTTACCTTGAACAGATGAAGTTGTAATCACAACCGCTAAAGTAGTGAAAGGACAATTGTGAGCGGTTGATATCTGTGGTCCCAGAGAAGTAGCAATCGTGTGTATTGGGATGTACTTTAAGTGCTTCCTCTCGAGCCAAAGCTCCTGGATGCCATGCAGGTATTCTGTGGAAAGCTGACAACTCAATAGCAGCAACATCACTGTCTACAGTCTTGACAAGAATGCATGGACAATTTTCAGCAGCATGTTTAACATGACCAAACATACGTTCATCTGCCTCTTCCATACATAGCAATGGTTGCAGATCTACATACTGGTTTGCTACAACTCCGTCTCCCAGAGACTCTACAAACAATCCGTGGTTTGTGTCAATGTTCTCAACTACTTTGTTTACAATTAATGGAAACACTCTGATTTGTTGTCATCACATCTCAGGAATGTAGACCAATTGTTGGGCATACTCCCGCTGGCTTTGATGACCCTCCTCACACCAAAGCCGCGGTTCGAACGCGTACCAGACTTTAAACTGTTTTTAAAGTATGTGTGTAGTGTAAAAAAATTCGATGCCGAATATTGACTAATATTGTATATTTTTGGAAAATATTTCAGCCGTTCCAAATCTCTATCCTATTCTTCCTTCTTCCTTTATTCTTTCACAATTTGCATTTATTCATACTTTTTATTCATAATTTTATACACTACACACATAGGCTAGTCAATAGGTTTAGGGCTAGGCTATGCCTATTACTATATTATTTAAATATACAGTTTTAATAGATAATATTAATTTAACATAGACATAGTAATTCATACACTATTTTTTGTGCTTTTAG
>NW_022701420.1:0-617 GCF_011630105.1 Anneissia japonica
TAAACGTATACGTTGACATTATATAGTCCCCGGGTTACGGGTATTCAACCTTTTTAAGCTGGGAGCCCAGTTCCAATTTGTTGAGACCAGCGGCGGGCCGAAATAAATTGTGTACTTTCATTTTATTTTATAGTGTTGAATTCGAAATAGTAGGGGGCCAGGGGACAACTTTCACAGATAGGGGAAGATTGGGGAGAAAACTACCTCACCGTGGTTGGGGCTGAGGCAAGAAAATTTATGATTATGGCACTTCTAGATGGTCGGAAATGGCACTCTCAGACTTGACTTTGAATTTAATTTTCTTTTTTTCTGTTCTTTCTTTAGAATTTTGAAGGAAAAAAAAAACTGCACTCCAGGTTCTCCTCTCATGTCACTAGGAATTTCCATACCACGATATCCACTCACCAGTGGTTGGGGTTGAGGTCCCGCCAGAAAAAATTTATTACACAATTTGTTTATTCATTTATTTACAGGACTACATTCTTGACAGCTATGTTACACGATGTATTATCATGTATCTGATACTCGTACGCTGATGAAGGTAGCAGGTGCTACCGTACAAATAAAAATCAATGTCTCAATTAAGTCAAATTGTCTTGCAGTACTTTCATGTCTGT
>NW_022701421.1:0-1485 GCF_011630105.1 Anneissia japonica
TATATATATACTTATACTCATATATATACCTATATATATACTTATATACTTATTGTAGATATTCAGTATGCATAGATAATAGACCAATCATGTTACAGTTTTATAAGTATTTCTCATTTGCTCTCTGTCGCCTTTATTTATTTTTGATATTTTTGATAAGACAGCCTATATTATATTGATTCATGATGTTTTCCATTATTCTCGCTGATGAAGGCCACAGGAGTGGCAGAAATAATAAATCAGTGTTCTTAAAGTCTACTACTGAAGTTTGTTCATGTTTTTCTACTTATATACTATATATATATATATATATATATATATATTCTACTTATATACAGATATATATATATATATATACTTATATATGTATACTTATATATATATTACATATATACTTATATATATACTTTTATATATCATAATATTATTTACATTATATAATACGCTATATTAATTTATATTTTTAAGACAAAATGAACTTCTTACCCTTTGGGCCCCGTGGACCCGGAGTCCCAGTAGCACCCCGAGGTCCTGGTGGACCTCTGGCTCCCTTGGCACCAGTGGTTCCGGTAGCTCCTCGAATTCCTTGTGATCCTTTAGCTCCTTTATTATATAATTATATATAGCTCATTAATGATATAATATAATATATATATATATAATTATATATATATAATATACACATATTATATATAATTATATTATATATAGTTATATTATTATGTACCGGTATATAAGTATTTATTATATATATAATTACATTATAGTACGCTATATTAATTTACACCTCAAACACAAAATGAACTTCTTACCCTTCGGGCCCTGTGGACCTTGGGTCCCAGTAGCACCCCGAGGTCCTGGTGGACCTCTGGCTCCCTTGGCACCAGTGGTTCCGGTAGCTCCTCGAATTCCTTGTGATCCCTTAGCCCCTTTAACACCTGTGGAGCCAGTAGCACCCCGAGCCCCTTGTGAACCTTTGGCTCCTTTAACACCAGTCGCTCCTGTTGCACCCCGAATACCTTGTGATCCCTTGGCTCCTTTAGCTCCTGTGGCGCCAGTTGCACCCCGAACCCCTTGAGACCCCTTAGCTCCTTTAGTGCCAATGGCTCCTGTTGCACCCCGAATTCCTTGTGATCCCTTGGCTCCTTTAACACCAGCGGGTCCATTAACTCCCCGAATTCCTTGAGAACCCTTGTCTCCTTTAGCACCAGTGGTGCCTGTAGCACCCCGAATCCCTTGTGATCCTTTGGCTCCTTTGGCACCTGTGGCGCCAGCAGCACCCCGAGCCCCAACTGAACCCTTGGTTCCTTTGGCACCAGTGGCTCCTGCAGCACCCCGAATTCCTTGTGACCCTTTGGCTCCTTTAGCACCATTGGTTCCAGAAGGACCCCGAATGCCTTGTGAACCCTTAGCCCCCTTGACACCAGTGGCTCCGGTAGCACCTGGAGATCCTGATGACCCTTTGTTTCCCTTAGCGCCAATGGC
>NW_022701422.1:0-625 GCF_011630105.1 Anneissia japonica
TGCAGATCACTACAGCATCAGTTAAACTGTAGGACCAATGCCCATCTCAAATACTCCCACCCAATACTCATTGGGTAGACTTACAATATCCATGCACTTAACTGCAGATCACTACAGCATCAGTTAAACTGTAGGACCAATGCCCATCTCAAATACTCCCACCCAATGCTCATTGGGTAGACTTAAGCCGCAATCGCACTGGATTTAAAATAGGGAAATTTTTACCGAGACTGTGGGTAACATTCCAATGGGTAAACTTCCTGTCGTTCGCACTAGGATTTATCGACGTGGTTAGTTTTACCACAGGCCATGGTGAAACTAACCATTCGTACAGATTCAACTATTGGGGCGCTAAATCGTGACGTTCACTTCCGGTTTCTCTTTTTGTTGTGACAGTGTTTCTTTGGACTAGGCCCACATCATGTTGTATTTGTTGATAATCGCGATGGATTGTCTCACCAAGACCTAGCACATTTATTAATGCTCCATATAAATCGGCCATTGAAACAAACCGAGTAAACAAGTGAAAAAAATGACAAAATACTCAAAATCAAGACACGCGCGCGAAATTAATCAAGATGTTTGTGTGTGACGTTTTATTCCAGGTCACAGCTCATGCGTAATT
>NW_022701423.1:0-939 GCF_011630105.1 Anneissia japonica
CGCCATCCGCCTGACGATTTTTCTGTCAGGAAGAGTGTGGAAACGAACCCCTTGTCTTCGGTAGTTGGAAAAACTTCGACCACAGCCCCTTTCAAAAGAAGGTCGTTCACCCCTGAAAACAGGGCTTCCCTCTTTTCGGGGGAGGCTGGAATGGGCGTGTTCATCCCTCCGTACGCAACCGGAGGGGAAGTAAACTCTATCTGGTACCCACGGGATATAGTCTGCATGATCCAGCTGTCCGGAGACAGCTGCTCCCATTCGTGGGTGAAAAGCATCAGCCTCCCCCCTACCGGGCCGGTCCCTCCTACTACTGAGGAACCGGGCCCCCCACCATGAACATTAGGACCGAGGGCCACCCCTCCCCCGCCGCCGACGCCGTGCCCTGTCGGCTGAGGGAGCAGCCCGGGCGAATTGTCGATTGGTGGCAGGAGCAGGAGCAGGAGGGACAGCGGCTGCGGGCTGCGGGAGGGGATGCAACAGAGGCTGTTGCTGCTGGGGCTGATGTGACGGCCTCGCAAACGCCCAGCGCTGGGAACGCGCTGAACGGCGGTCATGGCGCGGGAACTTAGCCCTAGCCTGACGCCGCGCTTCCAACTCCCTAGCCCAAGCCTCTTCTTTGGCAGCGAACTGGCCAAAGAAGAGGTCCTCTGCCCCAAAAGAGGGGCAGTCTAAAAACCGGTCAAAATGACCGGGGCTGACGGTCGTCGCCCGGAGCACATTAGCCCTCCGGGCCGCGCCGGCAGCCTGGGCGATGGAACTAAACTGGTCCGAAATAAGGCCAATGCCCGCCCGAAGGAGGCCAATGGCGTCCGGGACGAGAGTTGGATTAGCGGCAGCGTCAGACAAGAAGGACAAAGCAAACCCCGCCCCATTTACGGCGCGAATGCCCTCCCGAGCCGCGCGGTCCACAAAGGCCAAAGCCTCGTCAGCCGCGCCCTG
>NW_022701424.1:0-1633 GCF_011630105.1 Anneissia japonica
CAACGTGAATTCGAACGCCGCCAGACACCTTAACCTTGTGTCGGTCAGCGACAGATGGGAGGTCGAGGAACAGCTCAAATTGCACGTACTCTACAATTCGAAATTATTTTTTCGTTGCAAAAATCAGTTGGAACATATAGAATCAGATTTGTTTGTCTTAAGTAAACTGACGTTAAGAAAACTGTTCTCCAGCAGTTACTTTCAAACGCGTATACCAACCGTGTTCAAAGGAATTGTACACAATATGGGCGGAGTTTTTCGGTACATGCGTTTTGCAGTGAAACGCAGGGACGGACCTCTCGATCACACGATCGCTAACGCCATAGCATCATGCTCGTGGCAGGATCTGCGCACTTTGGAGATACACGACACCGAGGTACGTGACGATTTCGTTAACACTCTTCTGAAACAATGCGACTCGCTGACGCAGTTGGAATTCCACGGATGTGAGGGACCCACTTTTGAAGACGTGCGCGTAAGGCGGAGGAGCAGACGTTGGAACCTCCTGCTTTCCGACATGCACTTCGACGTGGAGAATTTGGTGAAGGCATTTCAACCTACAGGGCCGGAAAATTATTACCATCACTTCCGTTGTCTGATGGTAGATCGTTGCAGATTTGACGAAATATCGTTGCCTTCGCTGATCGACAAACACAAATGGTTTAAAGTGTATCATATGTAAAAACTTAGATTTCTTAAAAATAAGAAACGTGTTAATAAAGAAAAGCATGCAACAGAATACGATTTTGTTGGGCGTGTGTTTTTTTGTTTGTTTTCTAATCATTGACTTAATAAATTATACAAAAGAAAACAAACATACAACATCTTAAAATTTCCATTCACTTTTATTTATTTTTCATCACTCATAATTAAATAATGGACTATAGGAATAGTTTGGGTGAATGGCGTTTTCGAATTCTAAGAGTTTCTTGTGTGATGAAAACAGCCTTGTCAGAAAATAAGTTGGCTGGATCATGCGGTGGTCTAGCTCCCACGCCATCATGTGTCCAAAGGATATTCGATTGCCCATTGGATCTTTCACTATGGCCCTGGGATCTATTTGCTCGAGAGATCTCGTGGTCTCCGGAGGCAAAGTTTCGCGATCGGCACCATCCAACAGTTCGTCCAGATCCAAAACACGTTCGTCGTCACCCAGCAAATCGAATGTCAGTTTCTTTCGTCGATCTCGCCGCCTCTCGGATTGAAACAGTGTCTTCGGGGACAGCAAATTTACGCGGAATTGCCATGCATCGGGCGTGTCCTCTTCACGAACGTTCTCCGGGATCTTGGAGCAGATGTACAACTCTATGCTGCTGTCGAATTGGTCCAATTTTCGAAAAAGCGGTATTTGTATATCATCCTCTTCAATTATTATTTTTCCCATGGAAGGTGTCCCGACACCGCGAATGGGGTCAAAATCTCTGAAAGCGTTCGCCATCATTCTCGCGCACGGTTTCCTTATGTTTTCCAGCTCCGAATACATCAGCATGTCGTATCTGATTTCAACGTGCAACGTGGTGGCCCACGCCAAGTATTCGGCATCTATCATTTGGATGTCACGAACCGCAAACCCTAACCAATCGTCCAGCCGATCTGGAAAGACGAGCCAAAACACCTTCACTCCGGCACTCTC
>NW_022701425.1:0-660 GCF_011630105.1 Anneissia japonica
AATTAGGTCTATCAATTCTACAAATTTCGTAACCATCAATAAAAACTTCATTATTGTCAATATTACCATTAAGCCACGTCTCAGTTAAACAGAGAATACCAACATTTATATCATGTAATAAAGTTCTTACATTATCAACTTTATTTCTTAAACACTGAATATTAAGATGAGCAATTTTAAAACCTTTTTTGGAGAGCACACTAAATCCTTCTTGTTCATAATTATTAAAGGGGAGTTCAGAGACAGCAAGATTAAAAAAACAATTATAACACCACCAATTTCTTAATTTATCCAATGCATTCGCACTAACACAGTCGTAATGAAAAGATAATGTACACATTTTACAATTTACATAGGAATGATAGGAATTGATATTCTTAGTGCACTGACCACATTTACTTGCAGCTTTATTTGAGATATTAGAAGTAATAACATTGTTGTCTTCATTTGAAGAATGCGTTTGAAACTGACTATTAGTATTAAGAGTTCTAGTACATGAGCTTGTATTTTCTTCTTCTCGGAGAAAGGAAACATGATCATGAGAGTGGTCATTTAGAGGATATTCGGCGACATCTTCTTGGCCGAATCTTCATCTATAATTTTCAACAGACTCCTGACAGTATTTGGCTTTGTGACCAAATGAGTTACACTTCCAACAGA
>NW_022701426.1:0-1204 GCF_011630105.1 Anneissia japonica
CAATCAGTATGTTACAGAATGTGAGATGGATGGGTGAATTCCCCAGTATCTCACAATCAGTATGTCACAAAATATGAGATGAAAGGGGAATTCCCCAGTATCTCGCAATCAATATGTCACATAATATGAGATGAAAGGGGAATTCCCCAGTATCTCGCAATCAATATGTCACATAATATGAGATGAAAGGGGAATTCCCCAGTATCTCGCAATCAATATGTCACATAATAAATGATCAATGCGTTATTTATTGTAAATTTGTGTATTTTGAAGTTTAACAACTATAACCCTCGTGAATGGTTGCAATTTAAGGAAATAGCCGCATTATTAATGTGTTGAGGGTTTAATTGAGTGTCCAGCTGATCAAATGCTTACAAGTATAAACGACAATAAACCAAAACGACAATAAAGAGAAGCAATGCTCAGTCAGATAAAGTGCTGGTCACGATTGTGTGGGTAGTGAGCCATGGGCATCCTTTCAGAAAGTTTTTGCCTGGTCTAATTCCATTGCTGTTTTTCTGGTATTTCAACTGGATAGCAAATCAGAAACAAGCCCACAAAATAAAACAAACTATGGAAACAGTGAATATACGTTCATATGTGAGGTGTTGAACCAAGGCAATTCAACAGAAGGACGAACATCTCGGGACATCAAAGGTTGTAACTCTGGCATCGACATTCTAGGCGCAGCGCGTCCCTACACGCTGAACGTCACAAAAACCATAGCAACCAGACCATTTGACCATCAGCGTGACAAATTACCCATGCGCGTGTTAGTTGCCATGATAATCGCGCGTTGTGCGGTGATTACAAAGGCTTAGTGATATTTTGCACTAACATTAGACTGAAATTATATTCCTCATTTCAACATTAATTTTACCAATGTTGTGGTGTATTGTCGTTCATGAAACTCACTTCGCAGAAAAAATTAATAAATTTTCTGTATCTACTCAAATGTTCGTTTTGTGCACCTTAGTCCAACATTGTCAAAATGACAGTTTAATATTACATAAGAACATGAAATTTTATAAAATTCGTAAATTTTCAATTGCTGTAACTTCATTTTTTTCTTGGTCAATTTTCACAAATCAAATTGCAGTTTATAGAAGCATTTAACAAGCTCGCGGTCAAAAGAAATCGGATGTAACAGACATTGCGAAGTACCCAAAATTAATAAAATAGTAACTAACACCATAAAACGTAT
>NW_022701427.1:0-576 GCF_011630105.1 Anneissia japonica
GTCGTTTGGCCTCCGCAATTCTTCTTGCTGAGGATCCTTGACTAGCACGAGAAGACTTCGATGCTTGTGACATAGTTGTAGTCTGGACCTCTGTTCTAGTCAGAAACCATTGTTCGGCCTCTGATTTTCTCTTTTCTATAAACAATGTCTTCTTTTTGTACCATTTCTCAATGTGCTCTTCCAAGGCTTCTGCACTGAGTGTACCACAGTACACATCATTGGCCTGTAGAAAACTTTCGTACAAATTCATCCATATTGTATGCCGTGTTTGGGTTTCTTTAACAGGCGGGTTTTCCTTCATAAATATTCTCAAGTCATCTGATTCCTTGCGGAGGTTCCTCCATGCTATTCCAAGTTCTTTGAATTTTGCTTCTTGTTGCAACTCTGCACCCTTTTCAGTGGGTCGTCTTTCTCTTGTGGCCATCTTAGTGGGCAGAACTTTCCTCAAATCCTGTACGTTAATGATGTGGTTGTTGAGTCTATAAATCAAACAAACAAGAATGCAGCAGAGATTTTGGAGTTCTGTTTAATGCGTCTTAAAAAACTTCGGAACTGATGACAGAATATCAACGTATA
>NW_022701428.1:0-635 GCF_011630105.1 Anneissia japonica
TCAGAAACTGAATTTAACAGTTAATCTATTAACTACTGAACTTCTGAATTAATTTACTGCATTCATTAAATAAAAAATTGAGCAGTTAATACTTCAACAGAATACAGTAACAATTATATATTTTCTAAACAATTATGACACATTATTTATATTCAGTTTCTATACAGGTTGCAGTTCATCACCATGCCTAAATGCCTAAATTGAGTACTATACATGAACTACAAGTGATTGTCCAAACAAACCAGTGACACAATAGGTAAGTATTCTGCTTTACTACCGTCACCTTCACTTGGTAACATCAAAACACCCACATGATACATCAGCAAGTACTGTACTAACCATCAAATACATTATGCAATGGATACTTCAGATAGCTAACAACTACATTATTCAGCGGATACTTCAGGTAACCAACAACTGCATTATATAATGGATTTATCAGCTAAGTGCATTAATCAACAGTTGCATTAATTAATGATTGCATAAAACTGCATACTGAGAGTATAAAAAACAGCCTAAACCAACAATTACATTAGTTGAAGATTTTCATAAAACTGCAATACTGAATTCTTAAAAAAAACCCAGCAAAAACCAACAATTACATTAATTAATGACTGCATAAAACTGCTTACTAC
>NW_022701429.1:0-15072 GCF_011630105.1 Anneissia japonica
GACAGGTTTTGTATTTGATTTATCAATATCAATCTCCAGACTAGAGCTTTGTAACGTACTGAGAATTTGCGACGGCGGTATATCTCTATCTAACTTTGATTTTGAAGATCTTGAAGTTGATTTGTTTTCAATTTTTAATACAGGAGACATTTCTTGCAATTGTGCTTCTTTACTCTCTATTTTATGTACACTTGTTTCAGTCCCAGGCTTCCCGTCAGACTGATGCTCAAGCTCGTCCTCTCTTGTCAAGAGTTTTTGCATCAGACCTTTGACTTCTGTAGATATTTTAAGTTTTACGGCATCATTCTTTGCCTGGCCTTTTCGCAAAAACGTCTGCAGCCCAGGTTCACTTTCCGATTCTACTGACAGCGAAACTATCTTTGTATGTACCTCCTGTGTACTGTTGATCTGTGCTTTATTATCGGTTTCCATGTGTATTTTTTCTCCTGTCCTGCTGCTGATCTGCGTTTTATCATCGTTTTCAATATCTATTTTTTCTCCTGTCTCATGTGTGCCGTTGATCTGTGATTCATCACCCTGTTGCATGGTATCTTGAACAGATGGTGTAACCTCTCCACCATCCTTGATCATAGACGTAGGTGTGATCTTACATGCTGTAGCTGGTTTTGATTCTCTATCAGCATCATAACATTCATTTGTCGTGTTCTTTTCTGTATTGTCTTTATCAGGTAAATCAAGTGTTGTGATATCAGGTGAGTTTAGAGAACGTGAGATCTCAGAAAGTAGTGACTCATTGTCACTAAATGCGTCCGACAGTGGTGTTGAAGGGACGTCAGCATAATCTGGTCCGTGAAGATCCACAATGTCATCGCCGAAGTCAACGGATGATTTTCTTTTAGGTTTAGGAGGCGGCGCTCCAGTTGGAAGCGGCAGTTTCTTTACATCAACTGAAAGCTGTGATAGGTTAGATCCACTATCGGACAAGGACCTGTCCTCATTACTGTGAATTGAAGCCGACATATCGAACATAGACTGATCAGATGAACTACTAATACTGCTCAAGTTTGGTAAAGAATGTGCGTTGTTCATGTCAGTTACAGGCAGTAAAGGAGCTGCAGATTTCTTGGAAATTTTTTTCTGTATTGGAGGGGTATACGTTTTAGTAGTATTTTTATGTGGGCCATTATCTGGTAAATCACAAGATCGTTGCCTGTAAGGGAGATGCATATTTTTTTGTGGTGATCCTTCTTCAGGTGTAATTGATGGATCCTTGAATCCGGACCCCGTGGGTGGGCTTGGTGCCTTTCTCTTTTTACTATTAGGTCTGCTAGTTTTTATCTGATTATTCCCAAATTCGAGGCCATCAACAACACTTTGAGATGATGTGTCTTCTTTTCGATGGTGAGCACCCTCAAATGAGGAACTTATATCACCTGCGCTATTTACCAATTTTGATACTTCGTTTTCTCCTATTGATAGAGGCCGTTTAGACTTTTTCTTTCCAAATAACTTTCCAAAACCAGTTTTGTGCCTCTTTTCCTCTTCTTTAGTACTATTAGATGGGTGTTCATCCATGGAACTAGGAGTAGAACCTTCTGGAATCTGCAGCATATTTGCTCCACCATTAGTTGTTCGTCTGTTGAAAAACCTTCCTTTCTTTCGCTTGTCTTTACTTTTTAATTGCTTTTTATCGATGGGAATGTTATCTTGAAGTCCATTATCAGGATCTGTTTTATTTTTTTCTTTATTTATGTCTTCATTTCCGTTGGCGTTATTATTAATGTTGAATACGTTTGAATCTCTAGCATGTATATTTTTTGATTTTACACTATCGTCCATCTTTTCATCTTGAGGAGTATCATCATCAGCATTAGTCTGTTTATTATTATTGTTGTTGTTATTACTGTTGTTGCCATTGTTACTGCTAGTGCTAGAACAATCGTTACTGTTGTTTGTATTGCTGTTGTCATTATCACTGGCATTTTTACCTAAGTTGCTTGAGAAATTACTTCCGTTACTGGCATAATTTTGTCCATCTGCGGCACATGTTCCAACGTTGTGATTAATTGATCCTACTGCTTCAGTCGGTTCATTGCCGTTTGCAATCGTCATCACAGCGGTAATATTGCCATCCGAATTGTCTTTGTTGATTTTTATATCATTCGAATTGACATCTGAGTTGGCTCGTAGTTCGGTATTTTTGTTTTCAGTCTCAATTTCAAAAACTGCAGATTCCATGGCACGTAAAGCAAGCTCATGTGCAATATCATCCCAACTCTGCTTGTCAATTTCTGGAGAATTTGATCCTTGTAAACTTTCTGTCACTCTTTCAGAATTTACAGTGACGTGTTTTGTAATAATTTCATTGTCATTGTGACTGCTTGAGTTCTCCAGCCTAATCTTTTCGATACGTATGTTTTCATCGACAAGCGTTTTGCCCTCAAGTGCAGTGTTACTTATATTTCCATTGACTTGTTCCTCAGGGTTTGTAATTGGAGTGAGGTTCTCATCAATCGAACCAGACAGCATGGCAGCTTCTAAAGCTTGAAACTCACCTGTACTTTTCCTTAGAGTACCAGGAAGCGATGACGGAGCCTCGTTACTCTCAAACATATTGGCAGTAAATCGTGTTTGTCGTTTTGGTTTGAATACATTCAGCGCTTTGCCAAGACTACCAGACTTTGATATTTTGAATGAATCAAACCTGGCTTCTATTTCTTCATGTTTCACCGACATTCCCAGTTCGTGTGCTCCATGTAGTGCATCCTCAGTTTTTATATCAATTTCGTGAGTATTGCTATCCAGTGTTCTATGTGCTGCTTTTTCAGATATATTTTTATCTGTGTGTCCAGGACTTTGGTCTACCGTGTTAGTGACATCAGTATCCATATCGATATTTTTTGATTTTCTTTTGAAGAACTTCAACGAATTTGTTTTCTTTTCATCCTTCTTTGTTATCTTCTCGTTATCGATTTTGAGGTCAGCTTTTTCAGCTTCATCTGAGCTACTATCTGAATTTATGTCTAACTTTGATTGTCGCTTACCACTACTAAACGAGTTTCGAAGCAAGCTGCTTACTCTTTTAGTGAGAGTATTATTTTTTTCTTTATTTTTTGGGCGAAGTGTTACAACAACCTCTCCTTCAGATGTACTGACAACCTTTCTTGGTGTAATTTCAGTGGTCGTAACTACACTGTCTATGGTTTCATCAGGATTTTGACCAAGGTCGCTAACACACTCATTTCCATGAGCTTCGTCTGTTTTTATATCAACTGTGGAGTTGGCCACAACCACCATATCTGTATCACTGGCTGCCTGAGACTTGTCTTTTGATTGATTCTTTCGACCAAGTTTTTGGAAGTAAAATCCAAATCCAGTCTTTTGTTTTGGATGTTGGACTATTGGTTCCTCATATGTATTTCTATCTAGCGAGACGTTTACCTTTTCTGTTGTCGTTGCCAAATGACGTACATTTTCTGTATCATCAACACAATGCTTGGAATTACCTTTGAAAATTCGTACTACATTCCAGTCATGTTCTTCTGAGAAAGAATTTGGTAATTCTACATCAACTGATTCACTAGTATATCTCCTGTCTCTTATACACATCTAGATGTGTATAAGAGACAGGTTTAGTAGTTGTGTACAGGGTGTTTTTGGTATGATCTGTCCTAGTACAGCTACGATATGTGGATTAATCGTTATGGTGGCATCAATAATATTGTACAAAGTACAGCAATGACAGTACAGTACTACACAAAATGTAGAAGCAAATAAATTCACATCACGATCATCATCACGATCCAAAAATAGACCTCCTAGGCTAGACTACTAGAGTGAGGAAGAGAAGACCTACCTTACCCAAGGAGACTTGGGTAAGGTAGCCTACTTAGAATTGCAATTTTATTCATGACTTGCACTTTTCTTATACGTTATTATCATTCGTTTTCAATAAAATATATATCAAAATAAATATTCTTGCTTTTCCTCTTTCTGAGTACTTTTGTACTCATGTTTCGATGGGATAAATTCCTCAGGTCTGATGCTCGCATTACCAGGCATTACCTATCCAAGTGTGTGTAGAAAGTTACTCTCAATTAAGGGCAGTATTGATGGGAGGCAATCGGAGTTTTATGATAATTAAAGTTATTACTAATTAATTATAACATTGTTTTAGTGAGTAATTACAATATATTGCAATTTTTTAATGTTAAATTTAAAAAATTTAAATTGTTTGTTTTTGTACGTAGCATTTAAAATTCTATAATAAAATACAATAAATCACTGCTGATTTGAAATGCGTTTCATAGCTTGTTTCTATATATATATATTAACAGCATTAACAAAACGCTTAACGGTCGAGTTATTTTTATCATATATTTTAATTATAAAAAGCATCTCTTCGGAGACATATTATTCCATTTATTAGCCATTTTTTCCAACAGCATTGTTGTTTTGAAGCATTTTGCAAATTATATAAAGTATATAAAGTATATATATATATATATATATATATATATGTATATATATAATATATATATATATGTAAATCATCAAAGATTACTTTTCTATGATGATTTACATATAATTAAACAGTGTTTAACGGCTATCTTGATTTATATTATATATACTATATATATATATATATATACAATATAATAAAAAATGTTTAGACCTTATATACTTTTGTGAGTAATGCAACAAGAGTGTCTATGCCTTAGAGAATTGCAATTATTGACCAAGAATTGGATGAAAGGGAAAAACACTACTTAACTATTTCTCCTAGCTTTAATCATTTCATGTAAATTTTTTAAGCAATTATCTGAAAAATAATTGATAATTTTTCACAAGTCCTTTAAATTGCTGTAACATCGAGTCCATGAATATCCTACCGTTCAGGAAAAACAAATTGAATAGATTTTTATTCGACTGGTTTGATTCGGCAATGATAATGATCCAAATGGTGGAACACAATAATTGAGGATTAACAAAAAGTATCCTAAGTTGGCCCAAGTTGTAAACTACTGTCGTCAAAGGGACACATCCGTAAGTCACCAATCAATGTTGACTTACTATATAGGCTACTTTGAAAGGGAGCCATATAAGCATAGGCTATTTTACGGGCCCGAAGTTATAGGCAAGTGAATTTAATCACTGTGTATCATTTGCTGCTCCCCTTGTTCCTTGAACCGGAATGCCAAACTTTATTAGTACTTGTTTACATTTCGTTCCATAACGCCCAATTGTATCACGTTAAAAGAACTGCTTTGTTACCATTCTGTCATTTAACTTTAGTTTTGTTTGTCATAGAGCACTGCACTTTATTCATAATTCCAACAAAAATGGCAATGATGATATGCTATATATCATTATTATAATTATTATAAGAATATTATATTTATATTACAACGATGTCCACAGGGCGCGCCTACGATGCCAGAACCATGAAGCAAGATACAGGAAAAGAAAAATAAATTTACAAAACAAAATTTAAAAAGAGAGTAGGCCTTGCTGCTTTTTTGACAGTGTCATTAAGGTAACATGTTTGTATTAAATATTAACAATCTTTAATCATTTGGAATGAAAACTGGATGATTTTTTAACCCATGCAGTACATCATTGTAAGTTCATTGAAAAAGTTATATAACGTACATCAAATGTTGTTATGAAAACAGATCTAACAAATTACATAAAACAAAACAAAGCGTCAATCATTAATAAAACTGCATGCATATGTTCGATAATCTTTAATCATTTGGAATGAAAACAGGATGAATTGTTTTACCCATGCATGTACATCAAGTGTTATTATGAAACAGATAGCTAAATTTTACATAAACAAAGTACAAATCCTTAATAATAAACATATAGGCCTATGCGGAATGTAACGTAAATCAGATTACGCAAAATGCAGCGGATATAATATTCTAAATTTTTCCACCCATTGATATTTAAAGATGTACTAAAGTATCTGTCAAAAAGACAGGAAAATACTTCTATTCTGAACAGCTAATTTAAATGGATCAAATATTCTATAGCTTTAAACGAGAAACAGATCGAAAAAAGTAGTTTTTACCGATTTACAGAAATTTTACAACAAAAATAATTTAAATGATTACCAGACAATTTAAGGATCTATGCAAAAGAATATAGAAAATTATTATTTAAATGACTGGGAATCTTTTTCTCATTCAAATTTTTAATTTTAAGCTTATACCTCATTAAATATACAAATTAAACAATTCAAATGTGGAATTAAAATGCTCAATTCATGTTTACCTCATGACTGTTAGTAACCCAGTCTATTACTTAACTGAATATTAGGTGTAACTTAAAAAAATAAAACACATAGACTACTGAAATTCAATTACAATTTTTTTTTTTGGTTGATGATAATAATGATAATAATGATGATGATGATGATGATGATGATGATAATGATGATGATGACGATGATGATGATGACGATGATGA
Organism: Anneissia japonica; assembly: GCF_011630105.1. NCBI lineage: Eukaryota > Metazoa > Echinodermata > Crinoidea > Comatulida > Comatulidae > Anneissia > Anneissia japonica. The sequence continues at coordinate 6,436 of NW_022701429.1, forward strand.
TGACGATGATGATGACGATGATGATGATGATAATGATGACGATGATAATGATGACGATGATAATGATGACGATGATGATGATGATGATGATGTTGTTGTTGTTGATGATAACGATCAGCAATGTTTTTTTTAAATTTTGATCTAATAAATCTCAGACTAAATACTGCAGGATTGCTTGAGAATACAATAAAATTCAAAGTTAAAGAAACCGCCACGATAAAATGTGTTTTATCAATAAGCAAAATGTTACATTGTAAGCCATTGTTTTTTATCAAATAGCCCCACTTGACAGTGATTAGGTTCACATTTGGTGTGTTCCTGTTCTTTTGTGCTTGTTCCTTGCTGTTACGTCCTTTGTAAATTTTAATTTCTTGAGACAAATCAATGAAATGAAAAATCAGTAAAACTGAAAAATCATTTTGCCTTACCCTTTTCCTGATACTTATTGCGTTCTTCAGTAACTCTGCTTCATTCCCTGGTTGTGAACGTTTTATAAACCATTCATAAGCTTCATTCTCTATAATTTAAACAAAGTAATCGAGGTTATGGTTCTGGTCCAAGACTTGCATTTTGTTTCCGCTCTTCATAAGCAGCCCCTCTGTGACCATGTGGCAAATGTCGCAAAGTGGTGTTTTATATAAAACTAGCAGTTTGGATGAATACTGATAATAGGTTTATTACCATCATTTAGGTACACGTCAGAAGGCAAAATGGTCTTCTTCGTTTGGATTGGATAGTGCTTGCAACAACTGTTGTCTTATTTCTAAAAAATATCATCTCTCTGGGATAAAACTGAGCGAAGGGTTGCATTTACATACTACAAGATTGATGAAATGCGATTATAATCAGATACCAATACCACATTGATCACTACGGGTTTAGGGGTCAAATGTATATAGTGTAAATAATAGTGGGATTGTACTTCAAACACTGATAATAGAGTTCAATTTGTTTGAATCTCGGTCTTTGGAATGCTAGTCAATATTTATGAGAGGAAAGACGATAATAAAATATTTCAAAATCAATGAATATGAGGAGCAAATCCGTGTAAAGTTATTCGACGCTATTGAAGCAAAGAAAATCACCTAACCCTGAATACGTACAATATCGGGAGAGGATTATCATAATAGGCTGCTCTTGTTTCGATATTTTCAGTAAATAGGCCTACCTCTATTTTAGAAAGTACCGTAATAATAGCGCCTCTGACGATTAAATGTCAAGACTGGAGTAAGGACAATGCAACTTGATAAATTGCCAGCTCCCAATACGAAATGACTTCCCTAAGGCAGCATTGCTCTCTTATGAAACTTTCTGCAGATGATAAGCTTTATAGCGTGGCAAATTCATTTTTTGACAAATGCTTTTCATCATGATAATAACAATTCATGTAAGCATAATAGGGGATGGTGATTCTCTGTCTCTTATACACATCTAGATGTGTATAAGAGACAGGATGTACGGTGATATTCCACCCTAATCCAAATTTTCCTATTGAGCTATTTACACACCTAGAAAAAAAATCAAAGTTGAGAGCCTGGGTCGCATGTCACAGGCGATGAAATGGCGAAATGCCCGAGAATCAGCCTTACTTTGTTTTGTAGAGATGCAGCATAATAGAATCTTATTAGGCGTCCACATAATTTCTCAGCTCTAGAAATAGCATTGCCTCAACGGAAAATGACTGGAAACCCCATGTCACTTAAGAATTCTATACTTACTCTTATTATAAAAAATGTTCGTCAGACATTCGTTAACTTCCAAATAAATTACTGTATTTTACAGAAGTAATGCGTTCATGTTATAGCCTGGGACAGAGCTTACCCATATTGCTTTGTTTTTTGATAAGGCGGTAATATCCGCCGCAAAAGGGTATCTTAAAAAATCTGGTTTGTAGATAACGCATGTGGAACAATAGGTTGACTTCAACTACAAAAAGCTATAAACCAGTTGAACTTTGACTTGGCATGATTTGATTAGTAAACGATAATTAGATAGTGTAGATCCAATTGATACGTACCCCCTAAACAAGATAGAAAGTATAAGGCCCGTTGACACGAAAGAACGCCAACGACAAGTATTGGATGGACATCCTTTTCGGTCATCTTCCTTCCTCTCAATGCCGTCTAAAATCAATTGAAAGAAGGAGCTTCCTGAAATCAGTGTCACTGTCACCGCAACCCCCACCCCCACTTTGAAACCACACTAATTATCAGTGAAGCAAGATCTCAAATATGGAACAGTATGTCAATAAAAATTACAATGCACTTAACCTAGGGAAGAACCATCCACCAGCGATGGCTCCAGAAAGGGGTCCAACATGCCTGGCGGAGGGGTCCGAACCAAGGGGCCAAACTCGGTCAGGTCCTGGAATAAAAAATAATCCTGTAGGGTTGACGGGGAGTTTTTTTATGAGTTTTTATTGCTTAGTAATGTGCAAATTGTGGTTTTAGACCACAATATTAGGGATTGACAATCAAAATAACGTTACTAGATATAGGGAAATTATTATTTTTTATATTTTTGATCCAGACCTGTCAGACGGCAGGGCAAACGCACCCAGCCCCCCACGCCCCCTGCTTTCTTCTCCCCCACTGGCGCCACGCCTGCCTTCCACTAGTGCAATTTTTTACATGGGCAGAGGGGAAATGCCTAAACCGTCTCAGGGCTTGAGATGGGTTCCCTGTCAAGAAAATATCAATTCGATACAAACCAGCTCATTCTAAAAATTTCGTATCAAATCAACTCGTACCGATACAAACTCGGACCAAATCCGACTCGATCCCAAATCTAACCCATTAACCATGGGGGAATTACAAATGCATCAGTTAACTCATTACAAAACAAACTCGACCCAAAATCCCAAATCAAATCGTACTCAAATCAACTCCATCAAAAATAATGAAATTATAAATTTTCAGTGTACTTTAAATTTTATGATCATATCACTTTAACATTTCACTATTAATGTTCGTAGTACATTTTATTAATAGTACTTATGCCTAAAGTAAAACATAAAACAAACAAAAGTATTATTATTTTGATGTTCATTCATAGACAGAAACGAATGAATGTATAAAACCTATAGGTCAAAATGCCATGAATGATGCGTTGTAAATTTATAGATGCTGTTTTCCCATTGAGAATCAAGTGAATAATAATAATACACATAACTTGTAATAGGCCTTAGTACTGTACTTTTAATATCTATTATATCTAATTCCATGACACAAATCTGACCAGACCCGAGTTCCAATTATTTATTGTTTATCCTGCATTTTAAAATATTAGGAAACATTTTAAATGATTTAAAACGAGTATCATACTTTAGCCAATAGCGAGATAACGAAAGGTTGTGGGTTCGAATCCCGCCACGCACTTTTTGAGGTCAATTCTCCTTTAAAAAATTCATTTCATTTTTAATTATTCTTAACGGCACTTGCATTAGTAGAGTTTATGTAGATTAAAAACAACCGCATGCTTGGAACATTTTGGCGTCATCGCAAAACTTTGGATTGTAAAACTAGATTACTAATTCCATTTCTGTTTCACAAACGTCTCGCATTTTAAAGAGTCCAATCTACTTGCCTATCCGTAACAATGATAATTTAGTTCATACACTCTCGTCCAACTAAGTTATAGGAGAAGCATTTGATGTTTTTATTTGATTATTTTCAATACATTATGTTCTGCTTTTCCACTTCAGATCGTAAGGATCTGTTTGCGGTAATTTTCAACAGAATCAACTGTACTAAAGGTGATTTTATCCACAGATTATCGCCTATATAAAATAATCTTCAGCATAAAAAATAATTCTATTGACATTTTTCATAAAAGTTTAAAATCAATTAAATCTAGTACTTATATGCAATTGAAATAATAAGTGGCTTATCTTAGCATTCTAATAGAGTATACTCGACCAGTAGAATTATTATGTCATAATAAATAAAACAACGACTTAGTTTTGGGGTTTACTACTCGGAAGTGGTCGATTTGGTTTTGGTACTAAGTCACCGAACACCTCTAAACTCAACAGAATGTGACTGTGGATTATCATCATTATCATTATTATATATCTGTTTATTAAATGGCTTACCATCTTGAAAGTCCGGGTTTTCAGTGCCTCCGTTCCGAACATATTTACCATCAGTTCGGGCTTTCAACAGCTTCTTTTTGTGATCTGTACAGAAAAAAAATGTATCTCAAATTTTAGTTAAAGGAAAATCCTCCACACATATCCTCTGCGCATAGGTGGCATTTCAATGAAGCTGTGAAATTCAGGTTTCTTCACCCAGAAGTACACAGTAAAGTGGGTACCTGATAGAATCTAATACCAAGCGTTCATTCTACCCGCTTATGGAATTGTGCTCTCCAGGGAGCTGAGGATGTGTTCCATAGGTGTTTGATCCAGTGACCGGGGTAATAATGTGCATAGAGGAATTTTATTGCAATGTACAGTACTCTCATTAAATATCGCATTATTATTAAAATAAGATGTCACAACTGTGCGCGCGCTGAACCGTGTAGGTATTTTTCCTCGGTTCAACTATATATCCATTGCTCTTCATAGTTTCAGCTCAGCAAGTTTCTAGCACACCCGTCTTTCGGATGAGACATAAACCGTTGGTCTCATGTGTAATATGGCCAGTGTGCGTCACGTTAAAGAACGTAGTACTCTCTTCCGAAAAGAGTAGAGGATTTTCCCTCTCCGGGTGTACTGCCAAATTCGCCATCAGTATCCAGGGGCGGATTTAGAGGGGGGCCGGCCCGGCCCCGGCCCCCCTTTTGGAAGGTCAAAAAAAGAAAAAAAAAGGAAAAAAGAAAGAAAAAGAAAAAATGATAGCCCACAACGCCTCAAATGTTATTTTCGGGCGTCTAGAACACAAAAATTTCGCGGAGGCATGCCCCCGGACCCCCTAGGACATTGTTGTCTCGATCGGCCCAAATTTTGTCTCGATCGGCCCAAATTTCGCCCCCCTCCCCTTTTGGACATCTCTGGATCCGCCCCTGGTATCCCACTTGAAATAAGTTTTCTGATTTCATGATAATCTCACCGAAAAAATCTAATCCTTGAGCATTCAACTACAGTGTGCCGAGCAAAATGATCTGGAACTAGCCATTTGCATGATACTTCCTGAGTAATAACCGTTGCTAATCGGAAACGTTTGCGCCCTTGTGACAACAAAATCACCCTTTAGAGAGCTGCAACAATGGACATGTCATTATAGTCTACTATTGTACGTTAATGTGTGATGGCTTAACACACGACAATGCTAAAAGTCAAGTTGACTTGTACTTATGGTAGGCCTACAAATAAATCCTTCACATGCTAGATTAAACAATTGCTCTTGAAGCACTGGAAAGGAGAAACTTGCTTTTTTTGTATAGATTCTCGGAAATACGCTCACCTGTATTTTGAGAGGTCAAAGAATGATTTTTAGGTTTCCTGCGTTAATACAGCATGGTTTTAAAAAATGTATACATACCGTACTTCAGATGACAAAAATGAAGTAAAAAATTAATTTTATTTATTCAACTTTTCAGGACCTAAACAGGCCTGATGTACGCTTATTTTTCCTGATCATTCCTAAAACATTAGTATCAATATCAACAATATTTTTTTTCATCCCTCATGGGGCGATTATAAAATACGGGACTGTATACACAACTGTCTCTTATACACATCTTACTGTGTTACTAATACTGTGTTACTAAAAAAATGGATAATCGGAAAGAACGAGGAAATCCGGTAAAAATTACGATAGATTGATGAAAAGGAGCGACAGAGGTCCGGGAATGCGCCAGGGTGGTAATGGATGGTGACCCCGAAGAGTATTTGCATCTTACTTTGCCTATCTTTCCCATCCATGTCAGTTCTGTCATAAAACAAATATACATAAAATCAATAAATAAATAATTAAAATAAAATAAATTAATTTAAAATAATAATGCAGAAAAAAGGCTGCATATAGGCCTACACTCTGCAGGTGGAAAACGGCGCCGAGAGCAGCTCTACCAAGAGATTGATACGTGCGCCTAAGATGACATTATTATTGTTATTACAATATTAGTAAATACAATATAGAATTTTTGTAAAAAGCCGCAGAGGAATTTGTCAAAAAAGAAATGGTTTTCAATGATGACATGGGTAAATAACCCTTTAACACCATAATCCCTCCATGACTGTCAGACGCACGCACTCTTAGGACTACTACAAATTGTCATGTAGGCCCGATGTTGCCGAATTATTGTATTTTTACAATGCATCAGGCAAAAATTCATTAGGTATACAGACCAATGGGTGTTGAAACAGAGAGATGTTGGTCCGGGAGGTTTTGGAATCAACTATGACGTATTTCACCACCACAATTATCTCGTACTCGTAGCACTTCAATTCTAAACATACAAAGTGATGGCCGTTATGTGAATAACAAAACGATTGCAACTACTTTATCAAGAAGTCGAGATTATTCTTACCCCTTCGCTGTTGTTGAACACAGCAAGTATTACCCATATTGAGTCAATCAGCAAAATCTGAGCTCATCAAAACTATCGTCCCGTAATAAACACATCAAAAAACTACTCATCGGTACCAACTTTGACGACACATTCCTGTAACTTTTAAACGAAATAAACGAATAATTCCCGGACAAATATTTTACGATGAGCTTTGTAGTTTAAGGAACTCATTGGGGCCTTCAACTTGCACTTGTCACTGAGCGGCCACGGTTCCCTAAACATCAATTGATAATTGGAGGGCCTTTCGAAGAGTTTATTCTTTTCACGTTTCCCACATTCTTTGTCATTCTTTAGTGAATTTACATGAAAATGGTGAGTGGTTTTGCATGATCAAGTAGTTAGCTTTCGCTCATTCGAGCATGGGCTTTACAAACACAAATATCAAAAGAGGTATAGAGAGACGGTTCACTGAACCTATTCAGGTGTGCATCTATCACTTAAGAGTTCGTTGGGCTTTTACGATACGCCTTTAACAGTCACCGTTATAATATGCCAACCAAATTAATGTAACCGATCACAAAACAAGGTTGTAGCCTACTGTTTGGATTCTCTGTTAGTCCTGCCTATGGTGACATTCTAAACCTTATACCGGCAAAATGTGAGCTGACATGGGTGGCGCCAGGATTTGCCTGACGCGGGGTGGGGTCTGATATCCCCAACAAGACAAGAGTGGGCGTGGCCGTACGTCGCTAAAAAATGTCTCGTATTAGTTAGTTACTTGTAACTTGTTTCACTTGCCTGTTATGACCATGATAATCTGGTCAATGTTGATCTAGACTATTATTTAATTAGTAAAGGTGATGCCCCCGAAAACTAAGACAATTTAAGGATTTCAAAGGCTTATTTACAATTTATATCTACTAACATGTAAAAAGATGTTTTTTTTTCCCCCCCGACAAATTGTTTTACTCCCCGACCAGGGAGCTCTCTCCAACAGGTGTCTAAAATCATTAACTAAATTCTAATAAATGTTTGTACTACCATATACAAGTTACAGGTTAAAAATTAATGCAATCCCTAAACCCATGGGCTACCATATGTTCTAGAATCTAACTCCATAGCCGTCGGAAGCATTTTGGAAGTGGTCCGGCCGGCCATTAGTGCATCACTAGTAGTACTAGTGCGAATGAAAGGCGGCCGGTCATTTAGTACGGTACGTCACTAGTAGTGCTAATGCGAATGAAAGGAGAAACTTGCTTTTTTTGTATAGATTCTCGGAAATGCGCTCACCTGTATTTTGAGAGGTCAAAGAATGATTTTTAGGTTTCCTGCGTTAATACAGCGTGGTTTAAAAAAATGTATACATACCGTACTTTAGATGACAAAAATGAAGTAAAAAATTAATTTTATTTATTCAACATTTCAGGAGCTAAACAGGCCTGATGTACGCTTATTTTTCCTCTGATCATGCCTAAAACAATAGTATCAATATCAACAATATTTTTTTTTCATCCCTCATGGGACGATTATAAAATACGGGACTGTATACACAATGATGATTTAAATAGGCCTAGGCCTATATATTTTATTCTTTATTGTGTAACGTTTTGTTCAAAATTGAATACCTTGTTATTCGACACAATTAGTGTGGCAAGAAAAGAGCTAAAAACAAACACTTTACAGATAATAGATTGGCCGCCACCGTGGAATGTCGTTCAGGGACGGATTTAGAGGGGCCCCTGTCCCCCCTTTTGGAAAGTCGAACACCAAAAACTGATAGCTCAAAAGGCCTTAGAAGGTATTTTCAGGCGTCCAGAACACAGAAATTTCGCGGAGGAATGCCCCCGGACCCCCTAGGGTATTGTTATCTCGATCGGCCTCACTTTCAGGGGCCCCCTTCCTTTTTGGACATCTCTGGATCCGCCCCTGTCATTCTATGAGTAGTCTGGTATTCTTTTATAATGTTATGATTTACCAGGGAACAATGAAATTGGATTTACGGAGTAACTGACTGACCCTTGCCTAAATCCCGGTTCACATTAGAATAAGCAAATAATATAGTAGGGGCGCAGCCGGGATCCTAACTTTACAGTCTAGTCTGGTATTCTTTTATGTTATGATTTACAGAGTAACTGAGTCACCCTTGCCCAAATCCCGGCGGGGGCCAGGGTCCCTGGTCGG
>NW_022701429.1:15088-83040 GCF_011630105.1 Anneissia japonica
GAGGAAGGGGGGGGGGGGGTTTAAGTCCATACAACATACCCAACTCAGCCACAATATGGTTTGAGGGTGAGGTGAGCAAATTATTTTTAAAAAATGGCACCTCTAGATGCCCAGATATAGCAGCTGGCAACCTGCTGCAGAGCCACTACTCCGCCTGGGCACCCATCTTAGCCCCACCATGGTTGGGACGAAGGAATTTAGAAAAACATGGTACATTCAGATGGGCAAAATAGCAGCTGGTAACCTGCTGAGCCGCTACAACTATCGCCTGCCACTTCTAATGGATACAATTTAAACTTAGTGGTAGCTAGATTCTATAATTGAATAGTTTTAGGGATTGCAAGCAATCTGGGCCGACTTGTTTTTTGTTTTTTTTTTCTTTTTTCCAATCTCAACTATCGTAAGCCAGGCACTCCCTGGTTTGTACTACAACGCCAACAAATCCAACTCCATTCCATGTGAGCCTTAAACACAGTCTGGTGAATGTCAGTGCCAGGCTGAAGAGATTATCGTAAAGCTGGTTTTCCACTAGGCGAATTTATTCGCGCAAATCGAAAGCGTCGGTTAATGCGCATGTGCATTCACATTCCTATCTGAGTTTTTGCGAAGCGAAAAAATGCGCAACCAATCAGAGCACAGGAAGCAAACCGACGCTTTGATTCGCGCGAATAAATTCGCCTGTGCAAAACCAGCTTTAAAAACGATCTGTTGCACGCGTTGTGGTGTTGCATTCTCCATAGAATCGTGTTGGCCAACAATCGTCGGGCCCCAGTGAGTATCGGGCTTCATCACCAATATGCAGCTCTGTATTTTAATTAGGTTCTGAAAACTTATCACAAAAATATTAACAAGAAATATTTCCTATAAAAAAAAAAACGCCGCAACTTCTGTAGCTTATTCAATTTGTGTATACAGCTATTTCCAAATTTATCCTATGTGTAAAATATGGAATTATCAAAGGGTGGGTCATCTAAGGGCCTGTTTCTACTGGAAAGAATAACTCGATTAAAAATCACTTGTTTTCCCTTATTCGTTTTGCCATCCATGGGGTCTGTTACTGTTTGTATTTGTTTGCACTCCTGCAGACTACAAGTTCAACAACCAGAATTAAAACCACTGAGCCAAACCGCATTTCTACCATTATTGTTATTACTGTAATATTAATAATAATATTTATTTTATTTTATTTATTTGTATTCATTCCCCTCCACCACTAGCTTGGCTAGGCCTTTCTACTACTGCCGCCAGTGTGTGGTTATTTTTTATGGGTCGATAAAACATGGGAACCGTACGATATCTTGATAATAGTTAGCTAACCCTTACCCTCTTCAGCGCAAAGCACCATATTTTTTTACATTAAATGTGGAATACCTGGCTCTACTACTTGGCTTGTAGTAGGGGCTAGGTTGTCCTCAGTTTCTGTGGTTACTTTTTATGGGATTGTCAATGCATAGGTCTACCTACATAGGTACGATGACAGAGCCTAATATACTTCTTTTGCGATAATTTAATTACAATTCCAGCTGATGAACTGGCTATAAAGATAGCCAAAATTCACGGACATTCTTTGGTAACTGTGCATGCGCATTGCTAAGTTCGGAATTCCCATTTCTTCGTGGTAAAAGCTACTGCTACCTACAGTTTCTTAATGACTATTTCCTCTTAATCGTTACAGCCTAAAGGTGCAGCGCGAAAAAGCACCAAGATGTTAAAAAAGGCAACACATTCATTCCATCTGTGAAATATTTATTACCCACTTCTCATTCTGCTCTGGCACATATATCTGCAGATCAACAACACTGTTGATTCCTAGGGTAAAAGAACTGAATAAACAGTGATTATGGCAACGTCAAGACATTAAACAATTTAGCATTTATATGTTGATTGTACACCATCTGGCATTAATAACTATAACAGAAAAGGCTGGTTTCTTTGAATAAATTTGTATATGTATTTCAGTAATATATTAACTAATTCATTTTATGAATAATAATTTGTGTTGGAAATTCTGCTCTATATTAACGAAGTCTTGTTATAAGGTTTAACAAATAAACTGTATCTACAACCTAGGACCATGGTGTTGAAGTCTAACCACAAAAATACAGTCCCCATTTTTATACTAAAAATTAAAGAAAAATTGAAACTTGCGTCAAAAATGAGATCTTGACCTCTACAAAACCAAACGCCCTGGATTTTGGTGTTCTTGTTCTCTCCAAGAATTAATATACTGGCGAATGCATGCTTCCTCATGCTATCCAATCTTTGTAATGCACCTTCAACATGAGATAATAAATAAATTACTATCTACAGTAAATATAGTATATAATTATCATCATTATTATTATTGATTGCAAATCAGAATTAAAAAACAGACTGCAATGGAATGTCATTACTGTGAATCTGTCGGTCCTACGAGATGTTTCATAAATCATAATTCATAATTTTATTTCACTCAAAATGAAATGAGTCTGGTAGGCAAAAAAGGGAACATGTTCCTGTACAAGATGCCTACCAGAGAAACAATGATAAAGGCAAAGACATAATAATAATAAAAATAATAATACTGTAATAAAAATAATAATAATAAAAATAATAATAGTAATAATAATAATAATATAAATAATAATACTAATTTCAAAACAAAATTTAACGACAAGAAAGATCGACGTTTCGGGTCCATCATGGAACCATTCTCAAGATCAAGTAAATTGAAAAAACTAAAAACAAAAATACCAAGCAGTGACAGGAAGTAATTAACAAACATATCAATAGGGCCTACTGGGTGGAGCCCTATTGATATGTTAATTACTGTAATTACTTACTTCCTGTCACTGCTTGGTATTTTTGTTTTTAGTTTTTTCAATTTACTTGATCTTGAGAATGGTTCCATGATGGACCCAAAACGTCGATCTTTCTTGTCATTAAATTATGTTTTGAAATTATATAGTAAGCGCCTCTTAATTAATAATAATAATAATAGTAATAATAATATTAATAATAATAATAATAATACAGATAAAAATAAATAAATAATAAAAGAAGTAATAATAAAGATAATAACAATAATAATGAATGAAGATCAAAATATTGCATTGAAGTGAATTCAGTTAGTTATTAAAACATGATTTGTAGGGCTGGACTGTCATGAAGGTGTTGTATTTAATAATGATGTTCTAAAAGATTGGAGTGTAGGAGACAGACGTATTGAAATAGGGAGACTGTTCAAGGAGTGAAAAAAGAAGTGCATTGCAATTTGTAAATGGGGATGCTGATATGATAATGTCCATCTGAAATGCCTGCATCAGCTGTTCGTTCATCAATACAAATCAGGATTACGTCCCGAAACAAAGTCATCATTTGCAGGTATAGAACAAAAGTATACTAATATTTCAAAATGTTCCTGACAATGTATTCAAGTATTCAAGTATTTTTATTCATCAAAATCACAGTAAAAAAACTGAATTACATTGATGTTAACATTATAATATACAGTACAATAAAATTCGAACAATCAAACAGCCAGAAAAACACAATAAAAAGCACACATTATTTAAAAATACAGAATTACATTGAAGTTAACATTAAGAAAAACAAAAAAAATAACAATCAGCTGAAAAAAATCACAATAAAATGCGCACAAAATATGAAAATACCCATAAAACAAAAATAATAAAAACAACCCAAGGGCATAAAAAGGAGGAATATTGCACAAGACAAAAGAGAGGGAGATCTTAACCAGACACTGATGGGGACCGTGGTTCCTACTGACGTTATCATTAATACATTCCTTTAAAGTTTTCATGCTGGGGCTCTAACTACAATGTCGTACTGCACCTCCAAGCAGTGGTGAAGCCAGCGTGAATTCCTCAGGCATCCAACGCCATGACGAGGTCATCGGCATTAAAAATATTTTAAAAATTGATCACAATTGCGGCTATTTGCTACCCCCATGAGGTTATACATCCTCGAGCAGTGGTGGAGCCAGTCTAATTTGGGCCATACCATGCAAAGTCAAATAAAAATATTAACACTCCCAGAAGCTCTAGTTAGCTCCTTGGTTAAGACAAAAAAAGACACTTTCTGGCAGTTTTGGCCGTAGAATTTGTGTACTACAGGAACAGGTAATGAAAGCAATATATATACAATTCGACAAAACCAAGCACCAGACAAAATAATACCATCAATCACATCACATCAGTGTTTAGTGTTTTTATTCATCACCTTATTATGTGATAATAAAGCGTTTAAATAAAATAAAATGTGTCTAATGTATCAGCCCCACTTGGTTTAGCTTGTCTTCGACGACTGTTCATTCATAAAACAATAAAGAGGAAAATCTCGGTTTGATGTCGGGGTGGTTGCCGACCACCCCTCCAAAATGCTGGTGAGAACCCTGAATAGTGGATATATTTAGATTGGCCGGCTAATGGTCAGAATACAATGTGTTTAGCACATCCCTCTTCTCTGCCTCAGAGTCCTTTTAAAAATTCTCAGCCAACTACTCACCGGAGACTAAGTTTGAGGCCATGAACACCATCTTCAGATCTTCAGGGTATAAGTACTCGCAGAACCAAATAGAATAGCCTTCAAAATCTGCATTTTCCCAAAACCATGGCAATGCAACATCTACTGGGTTATTAGAATACATTCGTTTCCATTCATCCAGCACAAATTTGCTACAAGTAAATACATTTTTTAAAAATTTATAATACGTAGTCATATATTCAAATAGTTTCATCTCGTTTATTTATTACAGCTGATTTAATCGATGATACACAATGGATATATAATAGATGTAACTTTTTTAACACTCAATTTAATGCATTATTATGATGAATGAAATTTACAATTTAGTATTAGAAATTCTATTTGACAACTTTCAGAAAACTCACCGTCAAATTGAGACATTTTTTCACAGAGCTTCACATTCCCAAGAACATCAATGACTTGTGGTTGGTTGACAATTGTCATGAACCACCGGTTGACGTTACCATAAGGCTGACGGAAGCTTGGATCAAATACCTACGGCAGAAATTTATACGAAACATTGAAATTAACTTTTGGTTAAAATTAACCAAATATTTACCCACCATAGAACTTTGAATCACAGAGTGATTCTAAGTATTACATTATACCTTTGGAAGTACAGTACAGGAATTAGGCCAAAAAAAAAAAATATTCTTGTGTTGGCCACGTTTTGGGAAGATCAAAAAAATTGGTAGGTTGGTAGGAAAATTTTTTTTTTTTAGTTTACCAAAAATGTTTTTATGCCTAAATAGAAAATACACAAAATTACAACAAAGACCATTTGAAAATGTATATTTAAAATTAAAACACAATATTTTTTTTTATTTAGCCTTATTTATTAGAATGTGGGTACAGTAAAGAATGTCCATCTTTTAAAATGACATGTTGGGTCAATAGCCCTTTGATACACAACTGCAATGGACAATTTGACAATGAATGTTTCACTTTGTAAATGGGGATGCTGATGATGTCCATCTGAAATGCCTGCATCAGCTGTTCGTTCATCAATATAAATCAGGATTACGTCCCGAAACAAAGTCATCATTTGCAGGCAAAGAACAAATTCATACAAATATTTCAAAATGTTCTTGACAGTGTTAACAGTCAAGTATGCTTATGCTGGATACAATGGCAGAATGTGGCTCATTTGGAAGTTGTAGATTTAAACATTGAATTGTCTTAGATTTGAGTGTAAATTATCAATTCAACTTAACAATAAACAAAACCATTTGGCTTGATACAGTAGGCTAGCCAATGTTTATAAAACTTGTAAAATTCTAACCTATAGTTTGTGTGGTGAATTTCAGAACAAATATCAAGTGACTTAACTTTAGAGTAATTAAGATCAATACAAGAACAAATCACAACATTACCAATAAAAAACCTATTCACACTATAGTAAATAATTCAACAATGAGGACCTTAATGGTTGAAATAAAATTAAAGGTCTTGCTATTAAATTGGTATTATTAATTTCATTTTTACCTGTTGATAAAGCATCAAGAGATTGCAGGCGACAGATATATCAGCAAGGGTGACTCTTTCTCCTACTAGCACAGTTCGTGTCTTCAAATGCTCATTCAGGTAACACATAACATTTTTCAGTTCCCCCTTGGCACGCTCTGTGTTCTTGAATACAAGAAGACCTGGTGTGAACTCTCACCAAACAATTTAGGACAGAATCCAATGTTAACATACTTGTCCAATAATTTACATTTATTTAAAAATATATAAACACTCCAATAAACTGAAATACTGTACAACATCAAAAAGAACTTAATTTACCAAATCCTAAATCTATTGATTTAATGGAATGATGAGATGCTGGAGATTAAAAAGCAAATCTCGAAAAGAATCCCAAGGGCTTCTAACCAAAATAGTATGGGCTTCTTTTCGAGATGGGGACATTAAGACTGACGTTTTCTTTAATGATTATGACAGCGCATCTTTATCACTATTATTTTATTGTACTAGCATGATTACAAATAATACAATTTTAATATTTCGAATTCCATATTTGGAATATGTCAATTAGTAGCAATTTCAAATATTTACAGCATTACTATTGAAAAGAAGCCCTCTCTTTAGTTTGCAAACTAACCTGAAAAGAAGTAAATCCAGGTGTCCTAAAAATAAAAGAAGCAAAGGGCTTCTATTCAAGGTTTTTAATATTTTGAACATTAACATCAAAGATCTTTATTTAAATGAATAATTCTCCTTGAAATGGAAATCACAGCTTTTTTGTAATGACAAAACTTCTGCTGGGTCACAAGAGACAAACGTTCCACAGTTTGCGCACTTGCCAACTAACCTGTTTGTTAAACTGCATGATGCCAAGTGTTGGGTATACCCAGGTGCATGCTGATGGCATAATCTCGTTGTCAGCGAAGTTCACAAACATCTGCACAGCAGCCTGTTCCTGCACACTGCATCCCCTTAAGGTCTCGTTGGCAACTGCCAAGAATAAACGGAAATAAATTTGCACTATTTTTCTAAACATTTAGACTACTTGACCAGCAACCAATTTACTTTAATTTATTTATACATAAAACCATTTTGAAAAAAACTACCTACAGTATTAACTAAAAAAAACTAACTATTAACTGAATACAAAGCCCTCATATTCAAACTACGGGTCACGACCCAAATCAGGGTTGCCAATACATTTTGTAGAGTCAAGGGCATTTATGTACAAAAAAAAAATGTCAAGCAAACAAAGTTTATTGTAACTTTCAATCAGTTCATGTGCCTCCTTGTGCTCCCAATTCTACATTATTTTTATAGGGCCTGTGAAAGTACAGTACAGACAGAAATTATCGCTTCGTATCTGCGCGTAATCTGCTCGTTTTGAACGTAGCTACGAACCACTACGAAGGTCAATGTTATTTTAATTAGCTTTGCAATGATCATAGGCTGGATCGTCGGTGTGATAAACAATGCGTAAACAATATTGAAATATAGTTTACCAGCTTTCAACACGTGAGCAATGTTGCAATTTACTAATAAACAATGTTAGAACTTTATTTTGTTATTTCCTACCTTATTAGATCGATCATGATTTAAAACTGTGTTTAGTTCGCTAGCTAGGTAACCTAGTGGGCCCTCAGTATGTTCAAATTTCATTTCATTTAGGCCTACGGCCTACATTTTCCCATATAGAGGAGGAGAGCAGAGAGTAATTATACTGGTTAACTTTCCAATTCGGAGAATTTTGATCTGATATTATTGTTCTGGTAGTAGGAATTTTCTTCTTTTAAATAATAATACTGATGACAAATCATGTACAAATTATACGATTTCTACAGATCACGCTGTTTATTGTTTAACGTAATTTGAAGCAGAACCTGCCAAGCGATCCAACACTAATGGAACTATAGAAATTACTACCTTGCCGAATTAAGGCTAGTGATGCTAGACCGCAAATTTCTTCGTTTTTTACTCACTATAGCTCACAGCTTTTCAACATTTGCCACTTGGTTGACCTTTAACACACTTAACTGTGTTCTGATTGGCACGCACTCTGACGTCCGATGCTGGATTTTCGGGGTTGACAAGATGAACTGACATTGCAAGTTTTATTTTCCATTGGGTTTTCCATGTGACATTCGGTAATTTTACAACCAACAGACGTTAACTCTCCTTTATATTTATTATTTATCTTACTAAATTAAGACTAAAAAATATTATTTGATGAATAATCTTTTCACATGTGTGTATTGTCATTCAGGACATCATTTCTTGACATTTAAAAGAGGTAAAGTAATTGTAAATAAAAAATAGGCTAGGCCTAGGCTAGGCTAATTAATTTAAAAAAATAATACAGCAGTACAAACAAGTTCCTGTCGTTGACAGCGAGTGGAAGAGGAGACTCCCATGAAGTCAAGTGTACGTTTTTCTTATTGAAAAACAGCTCCATACTTTAAATGAACGGTCTAAACTCATGCTTGGCATTCACAAATATCAAGCAATACATTGTTTATTCCAGTAAGCTACAGCAGTCTTTCTGCACATACAAATAAACAACATGCTTTTGCTTGTAGGTTCGCTTCGCGTAGCCTTGCTTAGATTGTTTATATCAGGCTATGATGTATCTACAAAGCCTGCGTGCAGGTAAAATTGCAATAGTTTGTGGCGGTACTGTAAATATTACTTCAATTGTTTATAAAATTAATTGCACATGACCGAAATACAAAGTAAAATCTATTATGCACTTGTCAATTGCAGTCCCAGCCCCTGGGCCTAGCGGGGACTTAGCCGGGGATGTAACTTAAGAAACAGTTACGTGAATGTGAAAGTCCCAGCCACCTCCCAGCAATGCGGGGCATTGTTTTAATGTACATCCCAAGCTAAGTCCTGCGTTGGAAATATTACCTAGTCCCGGTAAAATGTCCCGCTAATAAATGATTGGATAATAAGGCCTACTTTAGCCAACATACAAAGCGGAACAAAAACAATTTGAAGGTTTAGCCCATCAGTCTAGCCTATGTCTGAATCAGAGAAGCACGCGAGAGCAAGGTCAAGGAGATGAGCTTGCTTGATGGAAGCACTACGCATGCGTACCACTAGGCAGATTTCCATGGAAGTTTGGAAAAGTGCATATTGATTAATCGTAGAAAAAATTGACTGATCGACTGACTTAATGATAGAATTTATTTAGTATCAGGGGGAGGGGTCACCAGAACTACAACTGACAATGTGCATTACCAAAAATTGAAAATAATCATTCAGAAGTCAGAAACACTTGTGTGCATTCCCCACAATCCTCCATCTTGCATGATTACCACAATCCACAAAATTACTGAAATAACTTTCTTATCGGGAGACTGGTGAACTCCTGTAAAAACAAATTGACCAACTTCGGTTTACAGGGCAGTTTCGTCTCATCTGTCTGTAAATCTATTTAATCTATTTACATTGTTCAATGTTTTCCTTCAATAGTTATTCATTTTCTTGATGTACAGTGTACAGAAAAAAATAACTGAATATGAGAGCTTACCATAGAAAGCTATTGCATTGCTTTCAGTGAGTAAAGTTCCATCATTTCCTTCAAAAGCTGGGACCTAAAATAACAAAGGATCATCTAATTAAGTAACTAGAAATACCACAAGTGCATGTGTATAATATACATCCATTTCAGAAAGAAATGTGCTGTTTTCAATAATCATTGAATAAAGATTTAATCATGGACTTGCACAAGGTTCATTCCATGCATTCCAACTACATTTCAGAAAATCTTGGCTGGGTACCATCTCCGATTTTCTTGAAACTCGCATCACACATGCATCAAACTGACTTGCCAATTCCAAGTCGTTTAGAAGTTATAGCCATTTTAAATTTAGGGTCATAATCTGTTTTAGCTTTCAATGATGACATATTTGTAAAGTTCCATTTTCAATTAGCTATATCTTGAAATGGAATAAGGATAATGTTCCAAAAACCGAAAGGTCCACTGATTAATCTCAGATAAGATAGTATAATACATACTCCAATTATCGAAATGCACGCCATCGTGTCGGGATTAATATTTCGACATTAATTATGTCATCATCAGGAATTAATACTTTATATATATAAAGTATACATAAAACTGAGAGCATTCCAGCGGATGCGATCTACAACCTGAATTTGCCTAGTAACAAACAATTTGACGAGAAAATGGTAATCTCCTATGAGAAATAGTCTGTATTTCTCGTTTTTTTTTTTATTCTTTTCTGTTGAACTAAAATTTATGTCAATGTTATTTTTCCATTGTTTTAATAGAGTAATGCATATGCATTTTTTCTAAAATGGGGCTTTAAGCGGGCTTTTGGTTCCGC
Source organism: Anneissia japonica (assembly GCF_011630105.1). NCBI lineage: Eukaryota > Metazoa > Echinodermata > Crinoidea > Comatulida > Comatulidae > Anneissia > Anneissia japonica. The sequence goes on from NW_022701429.1 coordinate 25,432, forward strand.
TGATCAACTACCTGCCCAGTACAGTACTTCAAACATTTCTGTAGTGCACAACAATCAACCTGCTCTAAATCCATGCTGGTGGACCAAAAAAAAATATTTTGAATATAGAACAACAATCAATTGTCTGGACCCACGAATTTGGCATACCTGTACAACCAAACTTGACCTGGGATTTACAATAACGCGCGTTACAATGAATAATTTGCTCGAAAATCATTCGCTCAACCAAAAATCTCAAACGTCTAACATTGAACAACAAAAATGGAATCCTATTCACGCAAAATGCTTAGGCCTAGAAAGATATACACATTATAAATAAACAACAGTTTGTTCCGTTTACCTTTCCGAGAGGAAATTTCTTTAGAAATTCTGCAGATTTGTTTGTCTCCCCAAGTTTGAAAGCTGGTGGATCTTGCACAACCTTTACGTCAGCACCACTGTATTTTGCAGCAATCTGCACCTTGTAAGCCCTGAAGTTATCTGGATATGTGTACAATGTCTGATAAAAATCAATCAAAAATAAACTTTTCAAGACAAAATATATATATTATATATTAATACTGTCTAAACAAAAATCCATAAACAATATTGATTAAAAAGAAAAACCCCGATAGTTAAACTGAATACAAAGACACTCACACCAGCAGCCATGGTTAACGTTAAAAAGGTCGAATACACCGGTTGAAAAAGTAAATCGCGTCGTGGGGTTAAAGGGTAAAGGTCACGTTGTTTTGTTTTTTTTTCGCGGGGTTTCCAAAATACCAAAAGATGTTTAGCAGAAAAAGCTATATTTTGCGGGTAAGTGAGAATTCATACATGATTGTAAATAGCATTATTAAAAGTTTATTTTTTGTGAAGTAAAACGATATTAAATAGAGTAGCCTGGAGGCCTAGCTAGTATAGCTTCTACTTGTACAAAAGTTAGGCCTAGGCCTAGTACTTTAGTCTAGTAGTAGTAGGCCTACCTGGGGCCTAGCCTAGGCAAGGTAGGCCTACTAGAGGAGGAGGCCTAGTAGGCTAGCCTAACCGGCCCAGCTAGAGGCCTAGGCTACTGTTGCTATAGAGTAGGTCCTAGATATGCCTCCTAGGAATCTGGTACTACTAGTACCTACTACTACTACTGTTGTTTCTGATTTTATGAAAGTTTTGATTTTTTTTTTTTCATTCCTTGCCTCGCCTTTCTTCTTTTGATTGATTATGATGTATTATTATTATGTATTGGTGATTTTTTTTCTGGTTGGTTATTTGATTTTTGTATGGAAAGAGCAATAAATAAAAACAAACAAACAAATATATCAAAGATTCTACAACATTCAAACATTAAAAACAATGTTTATTCGATTGAAATCTTGCTACTAGTTAATTTTCTATGATTTTTTTAAATATTTTATTTTTCCGGAAATATGGTATAGAGGGATTATGTGCAAACAATGTGACCTTTTGACATTTATAGAACAAAAACTAAAATTATAACAAGTTGAAACTTTATTTCTAATATGTCTCTAGGCCTATTATTTTCTTCACAGATTTTGTGTAGCGGTGGCACTTACAACCCTTAACTACTAGGTGTAAAAATGGGCGGTTACGCCCCTTTTTCCCCCAGTTTTTAAATATTAAAAAATCTGTATCTCATTCACCGTTGCTCAGTTTTTGATCAAACTACTTTTTTCTGTCTTAGAAAAATCAGTTACAACATATCAACATTTTTTTTCACACTGCCTTCCTCTCTCCCCAACACCTACCCCCACTACCAGCATCTCAGTAGTGGATATATATATTTTTCCATCCTAAAATAACACTTTCCTAATGAAAAAAATTTCTTCATACTTGGTCAAAACTACAATCATGTAATTAACTAACAAGTAGATATAATAATTAAACTCTTCCAACTTTCCTTCTGCTAAAGAAGTGGATTTTAACAAACCTATAAATAAGAGATGGATAAAAAAAATTTGTAACCTTTCTTTGACCTTTAATCTCCATATTATTATTATATATTATTGTATGACATCAGTATTATCCAATGAAAAAACATATTTTTAAAGATTTTTTAAACCCAACACACTGACCCAGTAGTGCAAGCCCACCATTTGAACAAGTGACCAAAACTAGGAAGTGTGGCGTCGCGATTTGTACCTACCTTAGGTTCTGAGTGAACAGGGAATTGTTATTTCAACTCCCTGCTCTGAGAGAGGCCTCTACTGTAGGCCTATCAAGATCATTAATTAAAATTAATTAATTAATGTATTTTTTTTACTGCATTTTCGGTCATTGTTTTAATATTTTTACTGTCAATTATTTTAATGCAAATACAGAATTTCCTTCTTTGGAGCAATAAAGTTTATCTTTCGTATCTTATCTTGGCCTACTACTACTTTAGGGACATGCCAAAAGGCCAGGTGGCACCAACAGGTCTAAGACGAGTGGCAAAAGGCTGTGTGGCAACAAATTAATGTGGCAATTAAATTACTTTACAGTTTTGACTATGCTTACACCAAGGCATAAGCATAATTTAGGCACATATTTATTTGGGTAGAAATCCTGATGGTATGTTGTACAGTAGTTTCAATAAATGAATACGTTTTAAACTGGATTCAAAAGTTTCCTTGCAGTATTATTTTCATAATAAGTATTATATCAACTGCATCAGGCAGTTGTGATCCCTGATTATATCTAATTCTAATATTTTGAATGGGGCTGTATTGTCTAGTAAACATCTACTCTACAGAGTCAACATAAAAAAAAACATGAATTCAATTTCAACATTCGCTAACAACGTTACAGTTCAGTGAGGGTGAAGTCAGCTATTTCAATAAATTTGTAATTTTAAAATTTACAAATTTTTTTTTTCATCATCAAGGGCAATCCCTTTTTCTGTAAGTTCATTTTTTAAGTGTTTAAAGTCAAACATTCCTTTTTTATGTACAGTACTTCATATTTGGTATGGTTTACTGGATCCTCCAAAAATCTCCATGTAGGAAGTTAAACTGGAGATTCAATGAGGGTGAAATGTACTATTTTAATCAATTTGTAATTTTACTAGGAGAAATGGGTTTGGCAAGAGGGCTGTCTCAATTTTAACTTATTTTCATCATTTTAGGGAGTTTATTCTGATGTTGCCCAGGTCTGATCCTTGTCAGCCTCTTACCCCCTTCTTGAAACTGCATTGAGTCTTTTTGCCATTTTCACTTGATTTGTTTATGTTTTTTATTTACATGTAATGATTGAACTTCCATGAAGTAATCATTATTTTTATATTCTTCTGTCGCAGATTGGAAAGTACCATGTCCTGCTCTTACAACTCAGCATATATTACAAGAACAGTGGAGAAAGTGGGTGGTTCAATGACCTTTTAATGCAGGTAATATGCTCTACTGGTATATTTTATTGAAATGGTTTCTTTGGGAATTTGAGATTTCATGAAAAATATTTAGTCTTATGACCCAATGTTATAAAGCATGGTGCTAAGTAGGCTAAGTTTTATGCACTCTCCAGGTTACTACAATTGACAAATTTTCTAAAGGGGCTTAAAAGAGAATGCCAAATTCATAATACACTGTACAAATAATAAAATTTCACTCATGGTGCAATAATTCCATTTTTGTTTTTTGAATAAAAAGGAATTATTGATGACGTTAAAAGAACCAATTCAAAAAAGATTGTCTGTAAAACTTTCAAAAGATAAGAAGACCAAACAAGATGAAGTTGAGATAGGAACTGGTAAGTATTTTCAATCATAATGATAATATTGTTGCTTGATGTTTTTTGAGTACTGTAGTGGTCTTTTATAGCAAATATTTCAATAAGGCCACCAGGCACTTCACATGAAGTACCGTATTTTCTCTTGTAAAGACGAAGCTCAAAATAGCAAATTACCATTGAAAAACTGGGGGTCTTTTCTTAATGTTCTAATTCTGATGTATATTTCTTTGAATAACTTATGCCTTTTAATGTCCTTTTTAAAAAAATGTAACAATTCAGCCTTTGGCTGCATATGTATTTTAAGTGATGAAATAATTTTATGAAATAGATATACCTAGATATACAGTACAGTTTATATATTCTCTTTGGGGGTTGTCTTATATGGGGGTTGCCTTATACACAAGAATATAGGGTACTACTGTACAGTACAATCTTTGCTGCGTACATGCTTCCTGCGAAGATTTTGTGCATGTTGTGTTTTTTGTCAGACCCTTGTTACGATCCTTTAATGTATTCATATCTCTAAATACCAGGAACAACCATGAAGTTTGGCTTTCAGTTTGTAAATAAAGAAATGAATCAACCATTTGTTATCCCAGACAATACAGGTAAGTTTGATTATGTCAATTATTATTATGATTATGTTGATAAATAGCAACATTGTCTTGATATCAGTGGGTCTTTTTCATGTAAAATGCAGAAAAGCTTAGGCATTATGTGCTGTATAAATGCAACAGTATCATTTTTATTTTTTTTATTTATTATTACAGTATACCAAAATAAAAAGGAAATATGTTGCCCAAACATAGTGATGTTTGAAAATCAGGGTCAGAGTTTAGTAGTGTCAACCATCAAAATTTGGCCTGCAGGCCAAGTGAGGGGTCTGCAAAAAAATATAGAAACCATATTAACCATATTACTTGTGCAGCTGTTAATAGGCAAAGAAGATATCTTTTGTTCATATTCAAACTAACAATATACTTAAACATAAGTAAGCAACCAAATATAGATAGTCAATATCTTTAAAATAATTTTCACCATTAGTAAAATATTTGTTTTATTTCTGTATAAACACTGATAAAACCAGCTAAAACTGGAGAGCCCAAATAGTCTGAAATAACTTCTCTCCTTTGAAGCCTGACATTCATCAAAATACATTAAATAGCAAAACCAAAATATAAAGTACATTCCTAATTATTTTTTATTTTACTTGTTGTAGATGATAAATTCAGATCTTTGTGTTTGTTCGAGGAGAAGTTGAAAGTGACAGTGTGTCCATTAACAACATCATCAGTTGAAGATAAAGCAACAACAATTCTCTTAAATTCATCTTCTCAGTTGTCAAGAGAAAAAGTTGCCATAAGTGACTATTTTAACAAATGTCAGGCATTTGAGGGATTGGCTACTGAGTCTGCACAAAAGAAGAGATGCAAGCTTAAGAGGATGTAAGTCAACTTGAGTCATTATTTTTAGTACAGTCATTATGGTGCATATCAGATTGCAAGATCATGACCTCATAACTTGCAAAATCCATAAAATTTGTACCCAACTAACGTATTCTTGTGCATTACAGTATTAAGCCAAATAAAAAAAAATTATTGTGTTGGCCACGCCCAACCGACCCAAATTTTACAAAGTTCGGGTTCGGCATTTTATTTTATTTATTTTTTTTACTGCAAGGAACAATTTTTTAAAATTTATTTATTTATTTATTTCTGGCTTTTGTGTGATAACACTTTCAGTGAGGTAGCACTGGTATCACAAGTGGATCACATGTAAAAAGAATAAAAGAGAACCAAAATCAAAAAAGAAATGGAACTTAAAACAAAGCTAATGAGTTAAAGAAAAACAATATGTACATAAATATAAAACTACTGCATCGAAAACAAAATAGCTTAAAACTTGCAACAAAATTGGAAAAGGCAAAAAGGAAAATCAGTAAATTTTTGATTCAATATTTTGTCTAGAAGAGAGTAAATAGAGTTAAATTTTATATCGTTTAAATGATTTTTAAAAGACTGTAGGGAAAGTTCATTAAATATTGTTTTAATTTCATTTGGAAGGCTTTTCCATGCTTTAGTTGCACGATATAAAAATGTCATTTTGCCTTGTACTCCATTCCATTTTTGTTCAATCAAGTTGTTATTAGACTTATTCCTAGTACATTGAGGGTGATTATTGTTGTTGAAGATAAATTTATTACATAAATAAGATGGGGCCTTTTCTTTTAAACAATTGAAAGTTAATAATAGAAGATGTTCATTCCATCTGTCAACCAATCTTTCCCAACCCAACTCAATCATGATTGTAAGAATGGGAGTATAAATATCAATAGATAAAAGAATTCTTCCCAGCCTATTTTGAAAATTTGAAGTTCATTTAAGTGATTATTAGTTGTGTTGGACCAAATGCAATCACAATAATCAAATAATGGCATTACAATTGCATTTGCATTTGACAACAAGAGCTAATAAGGCTGAAATAGCCTTGGACTAGGCTAAGAGGCCAAGGCCGATTTTCAACAAGACATCATACAGTACATAAATTTAAATTTACTTTTCATATTATTTATTTGTTTCAGAGTCATTTTAGTGTTAGACATGAAAACTACAAAAAAGGTGGTGTCAAGAAAGGTAGGCATCAAGTTAAAAAATTTACCTGAAACCAGGTTTCAGTTAGTGAAATCAAACTTACATTTTTGTATTCACAAAGAAACAGTACATTAGCAAGATGTGTATAAGAGACAGAAGAAAATGTGAGCGAAGTGATAATTGAAAAAACAGCTTGCAGCACAGAAATTAACCTAACTATAACAGAAGAAGCTGATGCCATTGTGAAAAATGTTGGGTTTCAAGATTCTTCCAAGACAAGCGTAAATAATGACACTATTAGAGAACAAGAAACACATAGACAAAGTCATGAAGGCGTTGGTGAGGTCAGGATAGTAGATAGCTTATCATCCAGGTCGCCAGGTTACCAAAATCAACCATTCATTAAAGTTATTGAAACAGATAAAAACAAAGTTACAGCTCCAAAATTATATACATGCCAGAGTGATAATGAAAGTTCAGATACTGATTTGTTTATGAATAACACAGAACAGGAGGATAATAATGTAGATCTATTGTCAGACTTGTCAAATGATAGCTGGATAATTGGTTCTTCAAAATCTGCTCAAAGGATCTCAAAACATAGTGAAGACAACAGTAGAAGTCTACGAAATGAAGTATCCTCTAGTAATCGGTTACGTAGAATATCTGAAAAAATGTGTGTCAGATTTGAGAGAGATACATGTATTACTAATATTGAGACTGATAGCAAATCCTCACCGTTGGCTTATGAGTACAGGGAATACTGTAGTTCACCCAATGGTGATAGTGACTTCCTAGAAGTTTGTGTGAATGAGCAGTTTGATGTTAGAGAAGTGGGATCTGTTAAAAGAGACATTGATGTTGAAATGGTAACATCAAGCTATGATGAGGCAGGTCAAATTAGGTATTCAAATCCATCCAATCGGAAGCAAGATGAAATTGCAATGTCACCTGAGCTGATTAGTGATGATGATGAGGATAATATCATCACTTCTAAAAATGGCTACCACTCTCATGAAGGAGAAGCAAATGCTGTAAAACACCCACAAGAGCTTATTTCAAACACTTTGATGGATTTTACAACTGACACATCTGGAGATGATCTTCCAAGTGTTAGCTTCTCCACTCATCAACTTCGTACAAGCCGGCATTCACATTTTGATCAATCCACAGATCAAATTGTAATTCTGGATGGCACCAAGAATGCAGTCATCAATCTTAACTCACCTGAACCAATCAGTCCAGTATTTGGAAAAAGGAAGATGTTTACGGATCAGACTTCAACAAAATGTATCCGGTTAAATTATGATTCTGAATCCAAGGACACCACTATTAGCAATGATCCTGTAGCAGTACCCATCTCCAAGAAATCTAAGTTTAAATTTAAGATGAGAGATAAATCACAGACTACAAGTAGACCAGTGGCAAATGTTGAAAATAGTGAATCAAAAACTAATAAAGACAATTTTTTTACTAATGATGCCGCTTCAAGGTATCAACTAAAGCCAAAGAAGAGGTTTTCACAACTTTGGGTAAAAAACATCAACCAAACTTGTTCCAAGAAGAAAAAAAGCTTGTTCAGTTTTGGAATAACAGGATGTAAAAAAGATGAAGAAAGGAAAGTTGCCAAGGAAATTGAAACCATCAATCTGTTGGATGATGAGTATGAATCAGAACTTGAGGAAGGCGTCCTCAAAGTTAGGTGAGTGTTATTATATCCTGCCATTGCAACATAAACATGCTTTCAGATTATCTTCATAAATTACCATTTTCAACTCAATAAAGTATTTAATATTGTATTTTTATCTGATTGTAATATAGAAATTTTGTAATTGTTCCAAACAAGATTTTTTCATTTCATTTCGTTTATTTAGGCACGAGCGCCAAGGATATTCCAATAAGTAAACTTAATCACTGTCCTACGTGGCATATCCATTTAACAACAGGGGACTTAATAGACCAGTACACCAGGGTAACCCTATACTCTTCTCGAAGGATGTACTAGGTTCTTTAAAGTGCACACAAGCCGAATGCGTACACTGGGCCTACGCTTTAAAGTCCTTATCCGAGAAAACTTGTTCCACCACCGGAACCATTGGCGAGTGAGCCATTCGAACCAGCGCCGATATTAGAGCTGAAGGTTACGGTGCCCCTGGCTTAACGGTTCGGCCAATCAACTTACTACTGTATCAATTTACTGTATTCCTATCTCATCCATTTGTTTTGATTAATTCTCTCTAAAGGGGCGTAAGTTGGTTTCGAACTGTTGAGGGGGAGGGGGGGGGGGTGGATGGGTGCAAAAACTGAGTGTGGAATTAAATCCCTAGGGAGGAGGAGGGTGTTTTTATGTTTTTAAAACTGTCAGTGCACCAGCATTTTGCTATTAATTTTTTGAAAGGTGGGGTTCTCACTATTCTCAGCCCAATGCTTACACATTCCAAATACTGTATGGATGAAATATTAATGATGACAATATTGTTTTTACCTCATAGAAACATAGATGGATTGAATTTAGAAGCGATTGCATTCATAGTCTGGAAAAACCAGCAATATCTAAGAGACATTTTCCAAGGAAAGGTATGCTTAATTTTTATTTATCCTATGGAGTCAAAATGAAGTTGAGGGGATCCCATCCTTCATGTTGTCTCATAAACATGTTTACTTACGTTTACGCTATTGTTTTGTGAATAGAAGAGAGGGCCATAATGTGAAGTGCTTAAAGGCCTGTTTGCATGAAGCCCTATAAGTCTAACATATTATGTGTATATAATCTCAATTGCAACAAGTGCAGTACTACAGTGGTGTAGAATGCTTATATATATGTTGAGGGCGAGTTAGTGCAGTGGGAATGGATTTGGTGCAAGGGGGATGAGTTTTTAAATATAATGCTGTTATTGCTTGTGGTAAGACAATGTTCTAATTACCTCTTCCTTCAGTAATAACGTTAATCTGTGCACAAAAATACATTCACTATTTAAAAAGGGTACAGATCTTGGTTGCACAACACTATGGTCGCTGCGGGTCCCTGGGCCTTATTTGTTAGTTGATTTTCAACAAGACATCATACAGTACATAAATTTAAATTTACTTTTCATATTATTTATTTGTTTCAGAGTCATTTTAGTGTTAGACATGAAAACTACAAAAAAGGTGGTGTCAAGAAAGGTAGGCATCAAGTTAAAAAATTTACCTGAAACCAGGTTTCAGTTAGTGAAATCAAACTTACATTTTTGTATTCACAAAGAAACAGTACATTAGCACGAAGTTCATCAATTTTGTTTCATAGGGATTGTATGTTTCCCATAATGATTGAAGGGATATAAGGTCAGGTTTTTGGAGTTCTAAGTCTCTACTTAATACCCTCGGGCTTTCCTCGCTTCCTGCGTTGAACTTTCTTGGTCCACTCTTGTGTGTTACTAGGTATCGGGCGATAGCATGATTGTGCTGTATAGCTGTAGATATTCCTAGACTCCCTTTCAGTCCCAAAACAGCTACAAAATACCACAAAAAGCATCAATCCGCACAATACTCTATTCAACAACATGTTTGAGCACAAGAAAACAGCAAAATATGTAAATATCAAAACACCAATTAGCAAAAATTCGATCAAAACATGGACAGCAAAAAGCGAGATATGTTGCCACTGGGGAACGCCATTTGATAATCAGAACATGAAAAACGATTCATAAGAATTATGATTTTTTTTTCATTTCATAATACAGTGTATATCATTAAAAAGTAATTTGTTTTAATTTTAAATTTAATAAATGTTTGAATCATTGAAAAAGTTTAATTCAATTTCTTATAGGTTTTCTAGATATACTTTATCCTTTAATAGTAACCCACCTTGAAATTAATATATAACCCACTACAATAATATCTTAGTTAATGCCAAGTCTTTGCAATGGCTCTGTGGAATTAAGTATATTATTGCTCATTTTAATTCTCTGTCTTTTGGCCAGCTGATTTAGACTTTAAAGTGCCTCTACATATGTTTTCCGATGAGCAAGTTGAGACTGTTATTGAAATACTGGTAAAAATATTTTGCTCCAGGGGTACCAAGGTGAGTGTTGTTTGAATTCACTTGGTGCTGAACTTGTGCAACCTAATCCACAGAATTTCTTCTGTGTAACTCCTAACAAAGAATCATTTTTCTAAAATATTTTTCCACGTACCTGTACTGTATGTTTGATTTTCTCATTTATTTGGGGGTTTGCAAACCTTGATGTGCGAGAGTTTACACTTTACCCAGCAGAATAAATGGATAACGGCATAAAACAGCTTTGTACAGGAGGAGGCGAACCTCTCACAGTATTGAATAGAGAGGTGAGTACTTCATCCTGTGAGCTTAGAGCCTCAGGTTTGGTTTCCCAACCTTGAGGTCGGAGGTTGGGGTTTCAGTCCCTAGCTGTGCACTTGTGTCCTTGAACAAGGCACTTTATTCCATATGCATTTAATCCAATGATCGGAGTAATAATAATGTGTGGATTGCAGAGATCTTAACATGATGGGCTTTGTAAGTCTTACCATTATTATTCCTATTGTTTGCACATAGCAGAGATTATGTTCTTAACAGAGCCCAAATCCCAATCTACTTTTTACTCACTGTGCCTCATATGAAGCACAGGCTTCTAATCAATTGCTCTTTACTCCTAAGCTTCATATAAAATCATCTGTTAAAATTGTTTCAAATGTTTTATTTTTTTTAGTACTGGGATTATGTCATGAAAGTACTTTTAGCCGAGGCCCTTATCAAGATATACATGGATATTCATCACATCAATTACAATGAAGCTCAAGAAATAATTGATAATATGAAGAATTCACAAGAATATCTACAGTGACACCCAACCTTTTGATCTTCAATATTATGGATTCTCAAGAATCAACAATTTGCACTGAATTTGACAGTTTTACTGAAGGATTCCAACTTTAAATCCAATGATTTTGATGAGCAGCAATAAATACTGTACAAGTGATGGCATTCTGTAATAAAGAGACAAAATATATTACTGTATCTAACAAAAGCAAACTACTCAGCTGTGAGCTTTAATTCGGAATGTTTTATTTGCACTTAAATCATATATATAATAATTCCATTGAATATACAGTACTAATATTATTGTACAGTGTTTTACAAAAATACAGCATGGTTTAGCATCAAGTATTGTGTAGTCCCAATCATTCGAGGAAGGAGGGAAGTAGAATTTACTGCTTACCAAAACCATGTTGTATTTATTTTACTATACCTCATAAACAGCACACTATTCGATTTGTGAGAATTAACTTACGGTTCACATGCAGGGGTGCAGTAGTCAATTTTGGGTATTACTTTTTTTCCTGCCCTTGTAAATTTGGCATGCACATGGAAGTAAGTTGAAACAACTGCACTTGACCAATTAACTGTTATTATCTTATTAATATTTATGAGGTATAAAAAATAAAAATATGAAAACTAAGATTTTAGTGCAGATATCACCACGTCTACAATAATACTTTTACCAATAGCCATTTACATAGTAGGTGTACATAAAAAATACAAGACAAGATGTTTGTTCATTGTGGAACCAGCTACCCATAGTGGCAGCAGCCCAGTGCACACTTGAATACTGAATAAACTTTATTGCACTTGGTAAAAATTAACTCCAATGCTATGCTGAAACACACTAGTCCAAACAATGAAACTTAAAAATCTGTTGAATCTTATTTGCAGATGGAAGTGTGGCCTTTCAACAACCCCAGGGGAAAAAAGGAGGTTGTGGTTCGGTTGCCTTGGGAAAGACAGAATGTTTTTTGGCTTTACCCGAGATGTAATTTTAAAAAAAGTACAGAAAATCCAAGACAAAAGATTGGAGTCAAATAATATTTTATCCATCCTCTTCTCCCACTGACTATGCCAGCTCTTATTTTTGTTCTCTATTTTCTTGAAAGTAAAGATATTTGATCTTAAATTCCATGCTGGTTGAATGTATTTTTCACAATATTTATCAAAGATGATTGAAAGATTTTCATCTATATCAGACCGATCATCTAAAAATATATCATGTTTAAAATCATTAGAACCATAAAGGAAGCTAGTCCAATGAATGTCTACGTCATGGTTACGTAGAACTCTCCAATTCAGAAAATATTAAATCCCTGATTGGTTTTAATTTAGAACATTCAAAGAGAAAGTGATCTACTGTTTCTTTATGGTTTCCTTCACAAATGAGACAAAGGTCTGTATTGTTAACATGCCATGATTCCTTAAGGGCTTCTAAATCCAGGCAGTTTGTACGAACATTATATTTTTGGTTGGTTCCCTTGAAGTTGGTCTTTTTAAGTTTCGCTTGAACAAGCTCCTGATATCATTACATTTATTTTGTATTTTAAAATCTTTCAACCATCCGCTTGTATTGTTTACATACATATTATGTAAATCACAATTAGGAAAACGTTTAATTTTATTAAGCCATTGCCATTTTAAATTACTGTCAATTGCTTTGATTGCTTTCAGTAATAAATTTGGCCACCTGGATTCATGCATATTTAGAACACGGTGATAATGACTATAATAATTTTGGAGGGATTCAAGAGACTGCCATCCAAGTTTACCATAAAGGGCCTATTTTGAAATATTTCTTGGCGCTTTTAAAACCAGTCTTGCCATTAAATACTGTAGGTTCTCAATTTTTTCAATCGATGAGAGACTATTGCATAACCAAATGGAACAGGAATAATTAATAGTTGGAAGCCCTATGGTTTTCCAAAGAAGGTTCCCATAGTAAACCCTATTAAAGTCTTCCTGTTCATCAAGAATGGATTTAATGTAAGATATAATTTGTTTCCCTTTTTTAATCACTTCATTCAACATGTGTTGTGTCATTAATGGATCTGGATATAAACATTCCTAGATATTTATAATTTTCAACCTCAGAAATATGATTATCCTCTAATTTCCATTTTCGATATACAGTACATTCTTACATTGTCCTGTAATTAATACATTTGATTTGTTATAATTAAATGCGAGTTTCCATTGTTTTGAGAAATCGCTTGCTGTTTGTTAAAGCAATTTCAATTCTTTCTCACTATCGCCAATGAGAATAACATCATTGGCCCAAAACAATGAATCGATTCTATTATTAAAAACATTTACACCCAAGTTTCTTTCTCGAATCATCTTGTTGAATTCGTTAATATAAATGGAAAACAATATTGGTGACAGGCAACAACCCTGCTACAGACCTTCATTAATTTCAAAAAGGAAACTTTACATTTAACATTTTCATAAAGTTTGTTAATTATATTAAGAATATTATCACTAATGATACCATCTCTCCAGACGGTGTCGAATGCTTTCTTGAAGTCTAGAAAAGCTAAGAATGTGTTTTCCTTCAGCTTGTCGTGAGGCCATGATACTTTTTAGGACAAAGATATGGTCCTCGCATCTTCTGCCTTTCCTAAAGCCACCTTGGGTTTTGGTCATACCTTTCGAGAAATGTCGACACCGCCTGGGAGGTTAACCTGCTATATATCTTTGCAACACAAGAGTTCGACAAGATCCCTCCATAATTATTTAAGTCACGACGATCGCCTTTTTGGAATATGGGTATAATCGTACCAATATTCCACTAAGCTGGGATCTTTTCTAATAAGAAAATAATTAATCTACTATTGCATCATCTCCATTTTTCAAAATTTCATTAGTGATTGAGTCAATCCCAAAAGCTTTATTGTTTTTACAGTGTATGATGGCATCAAAAGCATTTTCACATGTAAACATGAATTCCCTAAGATAAGGGCGGTTATCATCAATCTCATCAGGAGGGAAATCTGGGTCAGTATCATTATCTTGTAAATCGTGATTACCAATACTACTAAAGTGATCTTTAAGTGAGGTCTTAATAGTATCAGTTTCTGTAGTGATCTATTTTGTTCCACTACAGAAACTGGTTTTAACATTATCTATTGTCTTTTTCCCTCCAAGTTCAATACCAATTGTGGTCCTCCATAATGCTTAGAATTTACATGTATAATTTCAATTGTATATGTTGTAAATGCAATCTGTGTACATGAAAAATATACCTATAATTTTTGCTTTAAAATATGGTCTTAAATAAAATAACCAATATTACAGGTATTTTATTCTTCATTCTGAGTCAACTTTGTAATAAATGAAAAAGTACTGAAAGACTGTATACTACATAATTATCACTCAATACAGTATTAATTTGTATTATAGTGTAGAATACCATTACAATACTTGGGCATTTACTGTTTGTTTGTGGCAATGTAGAAGAATGCTACTAAAATATTTACAATTACTGTACTCTACTTATACGTAGCAAGCCATATCTGCATCTATTTCACTGAGGCAGTTTACTTAACACGGTATATACTTATGTATTTGCCCACAAACAATTTATTTGAAGCAGTAACTCTGTAATAACATATTTTGTATACACTGTTCAACGGATACAAACTGTTTTGGATGTTAGGCTGACTAAAAGCTCTATATGACAGCACAGTATCTGGCACTATCACTACAGTTGGTAGCCACAGTTTTTTTAAGTCTTCCATTTAATGCTCTGGAAAAAAAATTATAGATCGGGTTATACTCATGTTAGCATTGAATTACACTAAAATAATATCAACCGGTTAGAGAGCACTGTGACCTTTTGGTCACTTCTTGCAAAATACTAGAGGAATGACCATTTTATATTAACTCTTTTATGTATTAAAGGGAAAAATTAATGAAAAGAAATAAAATATACAGTAACTGAATTTTAAATAGCAAACACTACTTTAAAAAAAAGAATGTTTTAACATTCTTTTTTTAAAAATAATTGTAATAATTTTTTAAAATAATAATTAAAATTATTATTTAAAACATTTAATTCTCACCGTGTTCTTCAGAAGTGTTTGTAGCTGGGTATGCTCCCTTGACCCATATTCCACCTCATTCTGGTAATTTTGCAAACCTCTCAGATCCCGCATATGTTTCAGAGTTTCAATCACAACAGCATGAACCTTGTACTTCTTAGCAGTTTCTAATCTCTTATCTGTGTCCTCCATTAACAACATGTACTTCTCTAGTTTCTGGAAATTATAATCAATGATTATATAAGACAATTTGAAGGTTCAATCATGCAACTTAAGATCTACAGGGGACTGGACCACTCCCACATGAAAAAAACGGCAAATGGCAATGTTGTGTGAAATGATGCAATAATGGTGGCATTTACTAAAGTACATTGGATATTTCTGAGCTATTTTATCAAACGTTTTACTAATAATGTCCGTAATGGGTTGAGCTTAAAGATGATTTCTAATTTAGTTGCTATTTGGCTGCGATATTTCTTCATTTTTGAAATACCTTCCTGATTTCACAGCTACAATTATTTAAGGAAAAATAGGTCTATTCGTCAAAAACAAAATTATTAAGGTTAGTTCTAGCAGGACAGAAACAGTGGCGTCTGTCTCTTATACACATCTACTATAATAATTTTGGAGGGATTCGTATCACCAAAAATAAAATGACAAAGCTTAATAAATTAGAATTAAAAATCTTGTTTAACCAGATCTCCCAGAAGTGGCTTTTTCCAACTTGGGACCCCTGTGCTTATGTACTTACATCATGAGGGGCTTTTGCTTTTATTAAAATTTCCACAATCCTATCAAATCCCACTGTGGGTTTCTTGGTCTTTGCTAGCCATTTCTGAAAGATAACATAACTAAAGCACTGTTTGTACTACAAATTACCCAATAGAGGAAATGAATGTATTAGAACTATAGCTATGTTAAAATGTATTACAAAATTACACCTAACCATTACATCGACTTTTAACTCATATAGTATTGTAGTGTTTCAATCCTGTTATTTGCAATTTTCATTGCTGTTGAATATTGAACAAATCAAATTACATCCTCCCATAGATATGTCACTGCCCACACCTCCAGCAGTATGCCAACAAAAATTTTGAGGCTTGACCAGTTTATTCATCCTATTGTAGTAACTACCCTCGTAGGGTTCATGACACCCAGCCTTTGAGGCACTACGACCTCCAGGTCAGTGCATTTGCATATTACTAATCCGACGCATGACAAACCCGAGGACCTCGGGAAGGTAGAGCACAAGTCCAGAGCTCGACCAGTTAACATGTGACAGTATTATCACCACTTCATACAAGTGTATTGTACAATAGCTACGCAGGAAATTATACCCTAAAACAGTAAGTACCAACATTATAAGCTATTTTACAATACTATTATGTTGTAAGTTGCGATGAGATAAAATATAATTTTCAATATAACTAGGGCCTACATATAATTTTTATCTTTTAAAATTCTATTCACCTTTGGTGTTAACAGCGTCTCTAAGTCTTCCCATTTGTGTTGATTTGCACAAGCTTTTGCTGCTGTCATCACATACTGCTTTTCTGTCATGTTAAACTCTTTAACTAAAGACTGCGGGCTACTCTTAGATGACTTACGAAAATAACAATATACATTATTATTAGCCGTGTTAAAATATAGTTTCAAAAAATAAACAATGGTTTTAATTTTGACGAGAGATATAATACATTTACTTTCCTATAAGTGGAAAGAGGTCTAAATAGGTCCAAGGACACTTTAAGAAGCTAGGCCACGGATAAAACAACCATGTCAACTTACAGAGAACATAGGGTAATAAAGCATAAAAATAAAGTAAATGATGCAGTTTATAAATAATTAGTTCATTGTTGGCAATCCATAAAAAAATCACTACTAGTAAACAATATAAATACGAACAAAATATGGAACAAACTAATAAAATTAAATCAAAGATTTTGAAAAATGGTACATTGTATAGCCAAATGATTTAGAGCATTGTACCAACAGCTTAGTGAGTCTCACCTCACCTTAAGTTACATATACTCTGCGTCCCATTGTAGCACATTAGGCCACGAAATGAGTAAAGGAAGGGTAGCGGTAAAGGTAGAATAAATAAACCCGTAACTTGCAGCAACATTGTGTTGAATTGCGTATGGGCATGGTCTGTGACTAGACAGGTGCTTTGTAGCTTCATGTTCACATTTTAAACATTTAATGTCAACTAATGTCTCAGATTGCACATAATCTACATTATTTGGCTTCTCAACAGTTTTATATTTATTATGTCTTTTTCTATTTATTGATGTTTGTATTTGAGTTCAGTAAGTGGGTCTTTGTCTACCAGCCTAGCTGCAAGAGTCACACACTATAACTAGGCACCCTCCCCAGGAGCAGAGGTTGCATGTTGTGTGTGATTGATTCTGTATCCAATAAAAATAAATAACATTCATTGGATTGGACTTTTCTCACCTGTGAAACATTAAAATGATATTTACAGCAGTAATATAGTGTTGTTATCAGTGGTAAAAAATATAATTTCGCTTCTCTCTGACAGTGCCCAAATGGAGGCTTCTTCTCTTTACTTGCTTTAGCATCTTCATCCTTAAATAACAATGAAAATTTATTTCAAGTATGTATGCACAAACACAGAAAAAGACAAGATAAATTATAAAAGGCTTGACAAGTCACAGAGTCCACCTTAGATCTTATAAGATGACCCATGTAGCTCAAGGATAGGACTAACTATCATTCTGATGCTAAATTACAGTGGAAAATAATTATTAATTGTTCATAATACTTTTACAATTGGTACTTGAGGCATAAAGTGTATGAATTGAAGCTCAAGTCTGTCACTAAAATGCTTTATACCTTAACATGTCACTAATATTATTTCATATATTTAGCTGATGAAAGCCTTACATCAGTAAACATCTGTTATACCTTATCATATCATTAACATTATTTCATTTATTTAGTTGATGAAAGCCTTACCTCAATCAACATCTGTTTATTCATCAATGAACACTGCTCTCGCAAAAAAACTGTTTCACCATGAAGTAATTTGTACCCTTCAAAATGCAAACTTGGAAAAAAAAAAACCTTTTTAGAGATCTGCATGTGTTGAAAAGTGGAAAAAATTATATAAGGTTGTTAATTCCAAGGCAACATAAACAGAAGTAATTTATTTTTGGCTGATTAGTGATGAAACACCACTACTGTTGATGATGACATAATTAATGTCAAAATATTGAATCCCAACACGATGGCATGCATTTCGATACTTGGAGTATGTATTATACTATCTTATGCATATGTGCTACTTACTTACCTATTCTGAAACAGTTGTTCCCCCGTTTGAAAAATTCCAGTTCCGCCCCTGTCAATGGCAGGTCCAAACTATCTCAGATACAACATTCTATGTCTATGGCACCCCAGATGACTACAAATGGCAATTTTCTTTTTTTATTTTTTTTTTATTTTTATTTTTTATTTCCAAAATTACACCTACCCCTAAGGCTAAATATTAAGTACTTACTCAGTACACTTTTTGACACTCTGATATCTGACTTGGGGTACAATTTCTTGGAGAGCGAGTCGATACTTCCACATCTAAAGAACAATTTAAAAAGAGCAATTGTTAATGTTTTTTTTACATACACTACAATTAAGTAGACAAACTTCAAGGGAATAATTCATGTATTTTGAAAATCTGATTGCAATCTGTTACAAACTTGGGCTTTGGATATGTGCACATTATTAATCAAAATTCATATATGATCAGACTTACAGCAGCTTCTTCCTTTCTACCAAGAACTCTGCAAAGATGAAATATCATGTATTAAATGTATATCTAAATTTATTTAAATTTATTCAACTTCAATGTAATAAACCATATTTAAATGACATTTAACCTAAGGCAATAATAATGAAACTGATTACTGAAATTAATCTGATTAATCGCATTTGGAAATAAAGGTTTGTACTAACTGGAGTTCAGAGGCTAATGCTTCAGTATCGCCCATTGATTGTAGATAAACTGCGTAGTGATTTACTGCTATAGGTCTTCGACGGAGCTCAGTAATAAATATATTATTCTTTAATGTCTTCTTGAGAAACAGAACAATCTAGTAAAAATATTAAAAACTATTTTATGTCAGATATACTGGTCAGATATACTGTTTACCCTCTAAATAACGAAGTGGTCATAGCAGTTGAAGAGAGCAGCTAGGCTCAGTCAGCTAAATTGATGGTAGCCACTGTGCGTGCGCTGAACCATGGAAATCATTTTGTCTCTGGTGCAATTCCATTCGCCGCTGTTGTGGTTCTGCTGCAGGAGTGAAACACACTCAGTACAAGTTACAATCTGTTACACCGTCTGTTGTATGAGGCGCCTAAGCCATTGCTCCTGTCTGCAATATGGCCCATGTACACTCTTCGGAAAGAGTAAGGAATTGTACTGCCCAATTCACCACCAGAAGGACCCCATTAGAAACAAGTCTTGGTGTCATTCACACCGAACATACTGCTATCCTATCCTATCTATCTATCTTATCCTCAATAAGGTAGAGCTGTTGCTCTTGGATTGAAGTAGCAGTTAGATTGCATTACAACGGTAAGACCTAGAACGTAATACCGTCACACAAACTCATCTACGCATGCAAGAACATAGAGTACTGTACTTGATGTATAGATTAAAACGCAGTTTGGCTGAATCTACGCTGTGCATGAACGTAGGACAGTCACATATATGTATATCAGTTCCAGATTCATGTAGCACAAATCAAAAATCTCCCTAATATGAGGAACCACTGCATCTGACAACACACTGATGCTGTGAACAAACACTGTGTTCCACCACATTATAACACTCAATTATCATTATTATAAGATTATTATTACAATAATAATCAGTGAATTGAAAACCAAATTTGATTACTCACTGCAGTAATGGAATTGCCATCATGGTATTCAATAGCTGAATCCAAGAGAGTCAGTTTGTCTGGTAGAGACTTGTACATCTCCAATGAGTACGACTCCCCCATCATCATCCTTATGATTGTATCCGATACCTTTGGGGCTGCCCATCGTGATCGCTTTGAGCTCTATTTTCCAGAGGTAGAAGAATGATCAGTTTCAGTATTAAATTTTATATTTTTATATTAATTTCCAAGTGATAATAGCAATCTTAAAAAATAATTAATATTACAATAATAAAATTGTCTAGTTTCTATTATAAATGTCATTTTTCTTTATTTACCTGAAGTTCCCTTTTTAAAGAAGCGACTTCTGCATATAACTTGGAGACCTCTGTGTGACTTAGCGTCATGTCCTTTCTTACAGCTTCAAACATAATAAATAAATTCAAGAAACAAATAGCTTTTAAATACATGTTTCAATTAAACATACTATACTTTTTATTAATACCAAATTTTATCAATTCTGTCAATCTATTATCCTAATTAGGCACATCAGTGGTCTATTATAAATCTAGGTAAGGCATGCAGAGCAGTGACAATATATAAAACTAGTTTTTTTTATTTTTCTTCTTTTAGTATACTGTCCAACACCCTTTAAAGGAACCAACCAGACAGGTATTGGTGTGCAGATTTGTACAGGCATAAATCTGAGGTATCAAAACAAAGAGAGTCAATTTAATATATTCAAGAAAATCATATTTTGACAAAAAATGTGAATATTGTTATTTTGTACAATATTTAATACCTGCTTCAATGGATGTTGCTGAATTGAATGGTTTTGACAAAGTCACCTTGTCATCTGTTGAAACATAATTAACATATCATTATCACAATTAAACAAAAAGTAATTATGACACACAAAACAAGCATGAAGTCATGAAGTTTATACATATTTCTAGTAGAGTTGAATAGCTTGGTAAAGGTCAAATTCCTGTCACGGTAACAGCATTTTTTTCTAATAAGCAAAACAACACTACTCTCTAAGGCTCATATGAGACTTGGTCTATGTAAAGCATCATGTTTTATGTTGTCATGTGAAGGGACTGCTACCTATCTAATAGGACAGTGATTAAGTTGCTATTGGTCATCCTTGGCCATGTGCCTAAAGGAATAAAACAAACAAAATAATTGTTTTAATATTAATGTGAATTTATCCAATTTTAATAATTAAAGAAGTAAATTTTTGTTTTAAAATATTTAAATCAACCTTTGCTTGTTTCCTTGTATAATACATTAATCGATGTTTGCTTTATTTCAACTTTTAATGGTCATTTTTTTAAAAATGGTATAATTTTTCCCTGAAAGTAATTATTTTCTTTTATCTGTGATCTAAGTATTTTCAAAAAATTGTCTCAAATCATATGTTACCTGATTTTTCATATCAATGATGTGATAATGGGCTTGCACTATATAAGTCTACCATTATTTATAGGTTTTTATAAATAATTTTACAGTTCCATGAATTGATTGATGGGAAAAATATGGAATTGTAAAGCTATAACTGGACAGTCTAAAAAATTGATTAATAATAAAGTAAACTATCAAAATTAAAAGAATAATTTGCAGAGGTAAAATTTTCAGAATGCACAAGAGTAAATTAGTGTGTGTAATTGTATCCAGGGAAAGATGAGTAGATAAATATAAATTACAGATACATTACCAATGGTGAGGCTAGCAGACTTTTTGTGATTACTTTTGATTGAAGTTAGCGGGAATGGGTTTGGTGGGAGGGACATGAAGGGAGCATCCTGATTTCTACCTGCTTTGGAAGAATGATGAGAGATCTCAATTGGCCTTGATATCCCTGAAGAAGCTTTGGTCTTCGTGTTAGAACCCCTGGCTGAAGTAGCAAGCTTGGAATCAGATGTGGACAAATCACCAATAGTGTTACCTGTCCAATCAATTACCTCTGTATCTTTCTGGAAAAAATAAACAATAACAAGAACAATAAATGATAGCAAGGATAACTAGTTTTAGCCATTCAATACAGTGTAACCTGACACTTTGGTTGGGGTGCTAGCAGCGTTCGATTTCCAGCATTTTATGTTTGTGGCAAAAATTGCTATGCACTTTTTGTTTTGTGTAGGAATTCCAATATTGTGCTTAGTATTTTTTCTGCTGAGATAATGAATGATTATTCAAGAAAAGTAACGACGCTTTTCAATAAGAAAATCACACTGAGGCATATTTATTTTTCAACACTAAAAGTAATTAAAGTAAAACATGACTGGCTCATCCTCACTGATTTTAATGTTTCAATAAATACCACTGATACACCATTTTTACTAGAATCGCAACTGCGCTCAATTATTTGGTAAACAATTTTGAAACATACCCCATAATATTCCCTTACTTTAAATTTCCCATGCCCACCCCGTGCAGAAGTCAACCTGGCCGTGATTACCAATTTACTGACCATGTGACAACTGACAAGCACTGGCCATTTGCTTGTCTCACTCCCATTGTCGTACTTATTCACTGCAAGCAATGTCCGGCCCTGTTTCAAACAGAGAGAGTAACAGCACCGAGAAAAAAAAGTAAGATAATTTGCTACTACACATCTAAATGTGCTGCGATAGTACAATACATACATGACAGTAAGCAACTTTACTCCTCACTGTATATGTGTAAGCGAAAGCGATCTACAGGAGAAGCAGAACAGAGGGAGTGGCAAAATATAAGGTAATATTGTAAACGCAGAAAACAAGCCGACTCGTACTCAAACCAGCTGCATGAACAAACATGTACATGTAGCATTGTATGCGTGCACTCGATGTAAACAAACATATTGCGCTATTTTTGGCCCAAAACATTGGATAACAACTTGATTTTGACTGTTTTTAAAACAATTTTCTGGACTTTTTGTGCACCAACTTAGTTTTTACAGCCAGGCCTTGCTGAAGACTGAAATTCTACGCAAATAATTGCCTCGCATTTTATTATGATGCATTTGTGGAAGTACTTCGCAATTAGTTTAAAACGATTCACATTTTGCAATGCGATACTGGGTAAATCAAACGCTCGGTGCTAGGTTGGGGATTTTTTTTGGTTTTTTTTTTGTGCTTATTTATCCACTTATCGTTGTCTTCCTACCTATTGGCAATGGTATAGAGACTTTATTTGTGCTATATAAAATATTATTATGATCATAAATTTGAGGAAAAAAGATTTGTAACTCATAATTTACTTTATTTGTTCTATATAAAATATTATTATGATCATAAATTTGAGGAAAAAAGATTTGTAACTCATAATTTTTTAGGCACCTGCACAGATCTGGAAGAAATACATAACATAGTACTATATAACAATCTTGTACAACTAATCATTAAATGATAGGCACCACCACAGCAACACATGGCAGCGTATTGTAATACCTAATGTAAATTGTATTTGTATGCAGAGTGGAAGCTTGCTATGTGGGTTCGGACAAAATTATGGCAACCATGCCATCAACATGTGTTTTTGTGCTTCACAATCATTTATAATAAATTAGGGAACTGACATTCTCGCGAAAGGCTGCTGAATACAGCCATTTGTGAGTTTCATTTGGATTATCTGGTGGAATTGTTGAACTTGCATGACATTATTGTCTTCAGATTACACACTTAGCTATGATCCAACTAAATTTTATTTTCATTTTCTCCTCCATCTGGATGATTATGGCAAAACTATTTGCCAGATAAGAAAAACAAAATTTATTTTTACTTCTATTCCGCCCTCATCCGATCTTTAAAAAATAAGTACGCGAAACAAGGAACAAAAAAAGTCTCGCCTAAGGACCATAGGAATCAAACTAATCAAAATATTGCATTTCATTTCATTTTTATTGCCAAATTCCAAAAGCAAATACAAAATGTGTTTCGGCATCAATAGTTAAACTAAATACATAGAATTATAAAGACTGACCTACCCCATCATCATCAAAAAAGTTCGCCCTTGGTGTTTTTGGGTTCCAGTAATCTTCTTCGTCGTCATTCTCGATTGTTAAAAAAAAAGTACAGATACAATAAATACTAGTCTGTCTGTAGCCCTATGCCAAAATTAATGAATTCATAAAAAGTGTGTAAATGTATAATATTATACGGTACTCACTAGGCCTAGCAGATCTTCTTCAATTAGTAATTGACTCGAAATGTGCCCCATACATCACGGCCGAAACGGTCCTAGGCTAGGCCTAGGCCGACCCAGGCGCGTAGGCCTGTACCCGCCCTATACTATACATACAAGCTAGGACCCAGCCTAAAAAGAACTAGGCCTAGCACCTAACCTACCTTTGACGAATGGCGTTTATTAAACGCCATGATTTGTCGTAAACTTTACTTAGTCTAGGCCTATGCCCTAGACTCAGAATGAGGAAAAATCACCACTAGCCTACAACATAAAGTCGCTTCGTTCCTGTTTTCCTGTTTTGGGGGCTGATCACAGGGGACGGAAAACATCAATGGGCGTATTCTATGGAACGCCATTAGTATCTTAGGTTTGTGCAAACCATAGAGCTATTAAACAAACACATAACCGGAATAAAAGAACAAAATATTCTTAAAAGAGTATTCTACACTTCTACACCACTCATATGATTTAAAACAAATGGAAGATAAAGATTTTTTCGTATTTTTATTGGTTTTCGAAGTTTCTAAATAAAAACGAATCGAGTGCATCCTCCACACATATATCTCATAATTATTCTCTGTCTGTAAGCCTATGTTATGTTAATAGTAAGGACATTGAATTAAAAAATAAACATAGACATCATGGGATTCGAATCCGGGACCGGTAGCGGGGAAAATAGCCTACTCTTCCAATCGTACTACACTAAACTGTTTTCACGTCACATGTATCGCTGTAACACGTAAGAGCACTCTGAGGCTGAAATATTGCTTAGAAAATAAAAACAAAATAAGACAGCAGAACAAATTTCAAAAGGGCCGGGTTTTTATTTTTAAAAACCTCAAAAACCAATAAAAGTACGACAAAAATCTTTATGGTCTTACCAGAAGGTGTGACCATGGAGAATTGTTAACAACTCCTCGGTGTGACTATGTAATAAGACATTATAGTAATATAATACTGAATACTGCTGTACATTAATATTTTTTATCTTTCAAAAGTGTGTAAAATAGGAACAAAATAAGAACATTTTCAGCCTGAAATTGGCAAAACAACAAAAACACTAACCTGGACAAAATTTTACTGGTTCTTATAAAAAAAGAAGAAAAAAGAGTAAGCCCTATACCTCGAATAGAAGCCCGATGGGATTAATCTCGATAAGAAAGCAAATCTTGAAAAGAAGCCTCCTCTTCAGTTTGCAAAAGTAATTTTGAAAACGCCCATGAGCTTCTAATCAGGATAATATATGGGCTTCTTTCTGGATATGCTTACATTCCAGACTGATTCTTTAATTATTATGATAGCGGTGTCAATATCAATATTTTATTGTATTAGCATGGTTCAAATTTTGAAAACATTAAACAGAATTTCGAATTGTTTAAAAAGTCGTCTAGTGGCAATTTCAGAATTGGTTTTGTTTGGGGAGTGGGGACAGTACCTTATCTTTTCCCATTTTAAAGTCACTCACTCCAGGGGGTTGCACCTTGGGATCTCGTCTTTGAGTAGATGAATTTTTCAGGATGAATTTTTATGATACAATTTGCCTATAGTGCAGCTGATTTTATATACGTTTGTGTATACTGTACATGTATGTATTGATCGAGTTCCTAGTCCACATATCAAGCGCCCTGGGCATCTTACATTTGTTTTTATCGTACGTGTTTCGATACGATAAAAAAAAGATTGGGTTTCTCCAATAAAGTGTTTCTAAAGTCTATACATGGTATACAGTATCATAATGTGTGGTTTGGTTTTTTTGTAATTCTGTAGTTTGTTTTTCTGTCTTAATTATACATTTATGTTAAGGTGAATATCAATAAAGATCTTACGTCTATATATCTGTCTCTTATACACATCTAGTGGAAGCTTAAGGAGGGGTAGGTAAAATGTTCGAGTGAGAGTGGTGGTGCATCGTGTAGCATCGCTCTCATTCTTTGAGAGCGACGCCGCACGATGTATCATCGTGTCCTTTGTTCAAGCACTGTGTTTGCCTTTCTTCGATGTGTTTGGCCTCGGGTTTGAATCCCATGATGTCTATGTTTGGTCACTCCGCGCAAAGCACTGACCCATGAGCCTCACTGCTGTTCTTGTTATTGTTACCAAAACTTCAAAAACTTTAAAAGCATCCAGCATCGCCAGTTTGGAACGGACGTGCATGACATTTTGTACACATAAACTAGGGGGGATTTCCAACAAACGTTGGCTGCGACGCCGAGGAAAAAAATGTTTTTTTTGTATTCTGTTGAATGCATGTGCCAGGTTTGTCTTACATAATAGTTTAAATACTGTGTAATTGTTTTATCTGGTTTCCAATAAATGTGTTAGATAGTGAAGTTTCTTAACATTTAACCAATATTCTGTTATGAATGACATTTTGTTATGAATGTAAGTTAGTCACCATACAGTATATAGATTTTTATATTATTTAATGATCCATCACATAATATAAACATACCCTCAAGCTCCACCTATTATTGATATCATTCCAAATATATTTTGTTGAGCATTTAATTGTCAGTAAAATTACTATCCTTTAAAATATTTATAGACAGGTACATACAGTAGGAAAAAACAAACAGTATTATGTTTACAAAAATTCTTGAATTAAGTCACGTTTTTAAGACTTAAAAATTAATTGTACTCTGTAAACCATTTGTTGTATTGTTCATAAACAAATCCTTGGAAGTTACATTTAAGACTTTAATTAATCTGTATAACACATAAATTAACTGAAATATATTATTAATTGCAAACTACACAACTACTATTTAAATGTTTTAACAGAATAAACATTAGAATCTGTAACACTTTTGTGTTCTTATTTCATAGAGAAATTCTATCTGCCACAACTAATTGGTTTAGATGAGCATCTGATGGTAACTTATTGAAATGACAGCTAAACTTTGACATTATCCAGGCCAGTGACTAATTGATCCATGTCAGCATCTGCTTTAATGTATTCCGGCATTCTTTCAACTGTACACTGCAAGTAAATTACAAGACTCAATATTTAAATGTTTATCAACAATTATTAATAAGCAAAGGGAGGAACTGAAAACCAAAATAGAAGGGTATACAGTACATACAGTAGAATACATACAGTACAGTACTTACCTTTGTGATTTTCATGGCTACCCCTTCTGGTAAATTTCTCTGCACATATTCTAGAAAAATGCTTGCAGTAGACCCTGTTAAGTGTTTAAACTGCAAGAGATAAAACAAAATTGAAGTTAAGTTTCCTGATAACAAAAAGGTTGAGTTAACCTTGTTTTTATAACTAACCATAGTTTTTCAAACCAAACCAATACCAATGCCCATTATTTCACTAAATAATTATTGGCATGAATTATCATGTAACAAATTATATTAGAGTATAAAATTTGTTACAAAAACAGCATCAAAACAATTTTTATGATTTTAAGCCATTGATTCTGAGATTGGAAAGTCACAAACTACAGCTACACTCATACAAGTTCTGTATAAGAAAAAAGAATCATCGCTGGTATTCAACAATCATTAGTTGTAATTAGCTAAAATTACACCATTTCATATTCCTAAAACTGCAGGTAAATCTTGCAAACATCAATTACAATCGATACTTAGATGTCAAATTTGTCAATAAGCCTATGATGAGAACTTCAATAATAAAAATAATAATAGTGAACATTTATAATGCGCCAGTATCCATCAAAGATGCTCAGGGTGCAATAAAGAAGTCGAGAGAGTTATTATCAGTTTGTAATCTTAAGTACAAATAAAAAAAAAACAACAATAAAATAAAATAAAATTAATAACCGTATCCTTGGTGGGGGAGGCTTCAGAAGTGCCTTTACTTAGCAACTCCTAAGACTCATGGGGGGGAAAGAACGTCTCGCATTTCCATTTATGGGCTGCCCCTTAAAGGGGGTCCCACACCGCTGCCCTTACAGGAGTGGCCTAAACTTAATCTATGCCTAAGAGTACAATATTGAAAAAATTTAATCAGATTATTTAGTGTGTATTTATCGTAAGGATGAAGTAAACTTTGTTTAATGTTATCCGGTAACAGATTCCATAAGTGTGGTGCAGCGGATGCAAAAGAATGTTTTCCCCAGTTGTTGTGTGTGCGTGGTTTATAGAGCAAATTTTTGTTGTTTGAACGTAGACCCTCACGCCGTGGTTTGAGTGGTATAAGTAGATATGAGATGTAGGCTGGAGCAGTACCAGTTTTTGTCCGATAAACATACCCTATAGGTAAGAATCTTGAAAATGATTCTACCATGTATGGGCAGCCAATGTAGTTGCTTTAAAAATGTTTGGTAATTCTTGCAGCAATGTTTTGTAGGCGGGTGAGTCGACTGATTTGAAAAGTAGGACGTTACAAATGCGTGAATTAAGTTTTCTGTAGCTCCTTTAGTCAGGTATTTCCTAATTTGCCCAATGTTATGAAGATAGAAGAATGAAGTATTCAAGATTCCAGAAATGTGGTCTTTGAGATTTATCTCGGCATCGAGAACTGTGCCGAGGTTGCATAATTTTTTGAGATGTATTTATCTGTAAGCTACCAATTTTGACAAATGGAATGTCTAGCTTTTTACACTGTGCCTTGGAGCCAAAGACAATGTACTCTGTTTTTTGATCGTTCAATTTTAGGTAGTTTGAGACCATCCATTTTTGAATCTCTTTAATACATAATTCTAATTGATGAATTGCAATTACTGCATCTGATTGATTGGGCTTAAAAGAAATGTATACTTAAGTATCGTCGGCATAGGCGTGAAACTGCACATTGTGTCTTTGAACTTTTTGTAGGAGAGGGTGAATTTGAGCAGATTTAGATATTCAGGAACTGTCCCTGATGTTAAGGACTGATTAATTGTGCGTGTTAAAGGAAGGACAATAACATCACTGCATTCCTTCAGCAAAGCAATAGGTAGCAGATCAAGATCGCAACTCTTTCTAGGACACACATCATAATTTTCCTGACTTCATCCTCTAAAACAGGCTAAAAAATTGTCAACTTAACATCACTGTTGGCGGCATTCATCACATTTGGTATACTACATGTATGCTTAGGAAAAGAATCTTGTATCGTGTGGATTTTATCTTCAAAGAAACTTGAAAATTTCTCAGCAAGTTCTTATTAGATTCACATTGAGGTAAGGATGTGGATTTTTTGTGATGAAGGAGTTTATCTATCATACGAAGTAGTTGTTTTTGGTCTTTACTGCAATTAACATTTTCGAATCATCAAGTTGACATTATCCCTTCAAGCCTAAATTTTCAGCAAATCCGTTCTAAACTTTGACGTTCATGCTTAGCCTCAGTGATCCTCTGGTTGTACCAAGGTATATTTGGTCTAATAGTAACCAAGTGTGTTTTTGGAGGTGCATCAAAGTTGAGAATAGAGGACAGACAGTGAATATAATTTTGCATATTCTGTGTAATAGATGATTCAGCAAATTTGCGGCCAAAAATGAATCACGAATGTCATTTTTAAATACTTCAGTGTTTATATTTTTAATATTCCTGGTAATTAACTTTATTTTTTGTGGTCTTGGACACTGAAGTGCAAGAGTGCAGGTTATAGCATTGTGGTCTGAGAGACCATCCTCAACAGACGTATTCAACACAACTTGATCATCAGCACAACGCTTTATTAAAAGATCTAAAGTGTATCCATGAGCATGTGTAGGCAATGTTATGTGTTGATGGAGGCCCGAAGCTGACAGTAGCGCCAAGTAGCTGGTGGCATCAGGGTCGTTGTTGTTATCAATGCGTATGTTTAAGTTACTCACTTCAACTGTATGTTGTTTTAATCAATGTAAATCTATGTTGA
Source organism: Anneissia japonica (assembly GCF_011630105.1). Lineage (NCBI taxonomy): Eukaryota > Metazoa > Echinodermata > Crinoidea > Comatulida > Comatulidae > Anneissia > Anneissia japonica. The sequence goes on from NW_022701429.1 coordinate 55,485, forward strand.
ATATACAACAAAAGACTAGTCATGTGACTTACCAACATAACTCTGTAATGTGTTCTCATTTCATATTGTACAAAATGTTTTTTGTGAATAAATGGTGATTTCAACAGAGATAACCGTTTGATATGTTTCCTAGGTTTCATTCTGAAAAGAAAACATATAACATCAAATCGCAAATAGGTTTTTTAATATATCATAATTATGATTATTATTATTATTATATTATCATCAATATAACTAATATTCTTATTACCATTTATATTATTTGTTAAAGGTTTGTATATTCTAGTGAGCTCAGTGGAAGAGGTTTCATAATGTTTAATGTATATCAGTAAGACAAGATTCAATGCTTCTAGGGTTATAAATTTGTGAAGCACTTGAGCTTCACAGCAAGTCATATATTAAATTGCAAATCAATATTTCACTCTACTTACATACTATCAAGCGTTATTTCCAGTTCTTTGGCTGCCATGGAAACAAACATCTCATAACTGTCAAGCACTGACTCATCATGACCTTTCACCCTAATTTCAATCCATTTGTATAGTTCATCTTCTTCATCTGTAGTTTCAATTTTTGACTAAATAATTAGAAAAGTATGTATTAATTTCATTACATTATATTTGTAATTAATCCTATGATGAATCACAAAATCAGGTTCAGAATATAAACTTGTTTTCCTTTGAAATATTACGAAAATGAACAAAAACAGAATCCTATTTAAATATAATTAAATAGAGAAGGCAGAGACTGGCTGTGCATGTACTGACAGGAAATGGGTAATTAAAGAAATTGAAGGAAGAATGGAATTATAGAGTATAGTAGTAAGAAGAAGTCAAATGTTTATAAATAAAATGTGAAGTTCTGCAAAACGTAAAAAGAAAGTGAAGTATAGACGTCTACAGTAATGACTTAAAAAACAGATCTACAAAAACAGATTACTAACACTGAGTACCACTTTGCCAATATTACAACACCATGTGACACCCCTTCATTACTGAACAATGTAACCCATGTGCCCGATACTACCCGAGTGCATTCTCAGCTAAGCTACAATTTACAAAGCTTTTTCAACTGATGTCTACATTCGTACTTAACTTTACAACATTGTATCTTTATTTCTGAGTTGTAATGACACATATCAGTACATTTTAAATGAGAATTATTATTATGATTATTATTATTATTATTACTATAAAAAATGCAATAATTACAATAATTTACCTCATCTTGTCTAACTTTGTCAGAAAAAAGACGGATGGATGCAGATGCTTCAGCTGTACCACAGGCTGGGTGACAAAGGAACCCTGAAATTTGAATGTTAGTGGTAAGATAAACTGCAGAAAAATAATCAGTTGTGGATCAAGGATTTTTTGCCAGCAAGTGGCAACCGAGCACCTATAGTATTGGGCAGGAGATCTACTATATAGTCGAGGGGATGGGTTATGGGTTGAGGTGTTCGTTACCTATTTTAAGGGGTCTATACCCTCTGGAGCTCCAGTTATTTAGCCATTAAATTCTCGTAACTGATTTCTTTCACACTTTTTGTTGGCTGCCTGAGAGGGGGTGAACTCCCCTTTTGCCACCCCCTGGTTGCAACGGTAAAATGATCCTGTTCCCTTAGCATTTTTCTGGCTTTTTGGTTTATTTTGTTTCACAATTGAATCCATGGTTATGTTTGTTCATCCTGTCCGTACTAGTGCATACTTCAGACTTAAGCATTATGACTTAAGTATTATGACTTAAGTATTATGACTTAAGTATTATGACTTAAGCATTATGACTTAAGTATTATGACTTAAGCATTATGCACTAATAAATAATTACAACTACTGTACATACCTACTATACATATACATGCAAATACGTAAAACATTATTGATATTATTATCTATCAAAATAATGCTATACACAGTAGGACAAGTAGGCAGTAGGAAAAAAAATTTCCAATCACAAGAGAGAGAATAATAATCAGCACAAAAAATTTGAATTGAAAGAAGAAAATAATAATTAATAATACATGATTTCAAAAAGGATCGGGCTGAAACATGGTATACTAAATTCTTACCTCTAGATATGCATCGTGTAAATGAAAATAGTTGAAGATTTCTGTAAATATATATGAATTATGAAATCAAAACACATTCATTCAAATATAATTGCAAAAGCAAACAATACAATAGGATACCAGTAAGCATGTGTCCAATGCTTACTTTAAAGTTAAGAGTAATCTGTTGTTGTTATCATTGATTGTCCCCTACTGGAACCATATTTACAGTGTCAGGTTTATAATGGCATTTCAATTCTTCACTATAGTGTCTACCGCCTCTCTAGATGACTATAGCTACAAGAACTATAATTTACAAACCGATTTATTCTCTGTGCAGCTTGAAGATTTTTCAATAACTGAATTCTTGATTGATGGAACAATTTACTTGAAAACAATATTCTCTGAAAAGGAAATAGTACCACATATTTTTAACAACAAAATTTCAGGGAGTGGGGAACTCTTCACCGGCCCACCCTTAGTGGCATTTGATATCCAGAATTTTGAAAAATAGAGTAGGCCTACCGAATAGAAATATTACACAAGGCACTAAACTAGGGACGGAGCATATTGATGGCTATGACTACACCATAAATTCTAACAAAGTAACTTACCAGACTATAAAGTACAGTAAGGCGCAGGGAATATATTATCCTCCGCCTAAAAAATCCATCAGTGCATTTCGTAAAATAAGGGCTGATTTCTGCACAGATTTTGCCGAAAATTAGGTTTTTACCTAATCTTAATATATGTATTACGGTATTTAGTAATTACGATTCTGCATACCTATTTCTTAGCAATTTTCTGTGCAAATTTGAGCTGGTTTTTGAAGTATCATCCACGCAATTTAAAAACTTTAGGCATACATTTATGGGTAAGTAACTTACTTTAGCATTTATTACCATTTTAATGTACATTTTAGAGCTCTTTTTGTGGTACTATTCCAGCAAGCCCCTAACTTTTGGGGCTTCAAAGTGCTGGTGAACGGAGCAGTGGAAATGATTTTTCTACCTTTTATGCTGTTTTCTTTATTAGTTTCTTTGTAGTATTAAGATATTTCAATGGTTATGTTTCTTTTGTTTATGTAAAGCGCATAGAGGCAACTTTTTTTTATGTAATGATGTAAATAAATTCTTCAATATTATGCGTTATATAAGACTTACATTAGTAATATTATGTATTATTATTTCAAGCACATAATAGAGACTATTGTAATAGGCCCTATGCGCTTAATAATAAATATACAGCCATTACCATTTTTTTTATGGCCCAACCCAAACAAAATACATTTCTCTATGCAAGTACTAGAGGGGCCAATAATATAGAGCTCATTTAGGGCCATATAAGGCTTTTCTTTATGACCATTATATCGATAATGTTGATGTAAATAAATTCTTCGATATTATGAGTGAAGTACTGTCTACAAGAGGACATCATTATAAGATACATAAACCACATGTAAAGTCAAAAGCAAGAGAAAATGTTTTCTCCATCAGAAGTATAAATTGTTGGAACTTGCTGCAAAAAAAAAAAGCACCGGTCTGACCATCCATTGAGATACAGCCAGTACGTACCCAAGCAGATGTTTAACAAGTCAAGAGGGGCACAAATGCTCTTCCAAGCTTTAATTAAATCTCGGAATCCAGGTAGATCCAGGTAGGTAGGTTACTGGGGGTAAACCAGTTGACAGTGACAGGAAAAGAGGCTAGCGTCGCGATGGAATCCAATTTCCATATCCTAGGCCTAGCGTCTACCTAGTCCACTAAACTAGGACTAAAGCCTCTCTAACTAAGAAGGGTCTAGCCTCCTGGCTAGGCTAGGGCCTAAAAACCCTAGCTAGCTAGGCTAGGTTTTACTCTAAAAGCTAACCCTCCCTAACCTAACCATACTTTTAGGGCCTAGTGCAAAAGGAAGTGTTTTTGAATCAGGTGTCATTAATCTTATCATGTGAACCCTTTCTTTAAAATATAGCTTAGGGCCTACTACATCATCAAGCAAAACACTCACGGTCGTTATGGCGGCTGCCATTTTGTAAATTACTTGGCTTGTATATCATCTTTAATTATGGTAATAATATAACAGTCATTATAATATTTAACCTACAAGAAGAACACTGAATATATATATATATATTAAAATATTATATTTATATATATATTAATGTTATATATATATATTTAAAACAATAGAACTTAGGCAATTTAAAAATATTCTGTTACGAATACCTTCCCATCATTCTTCACAAATTACCATGGACACAAAAAACGTCTAGCTCTCGGCTGAAATGATTGTTGTGTGTTGTGGAAGTCTAGGCGTAAGGTAGGCTAGTGATAGGATATTGCAAAGGAAATAAGATGGTAAGAATATTAATATATTTTAAATTGAATCATTTATAATGCGATGAATTACTGCGATTACTAAAACAGTTCAGAATCCATTTGACTTGACGTCTGTTCGTTTTCCTAATTTTACAGTCAAAAGGAACAACTATCAAAGATGCACTTGCCAAATGGGTAAGTCTCACTTCTCCTCTCAGTGGTGTGTGAGTGAACAGGTCTATTCTTGTCTTTTGCTTGAATACAGTACTTGCAGATTGGGTGTCTTGTTATATGACCCATCCAAAACTAGTAACTAACATTGCAGCTGGGCAGCTCTATATACAAGACCGTGGGAGTGGTGGTGCGAATTTAGAAAAAGTAAAATTTATGTTATAAAATGTTTTGTAAGTAGCCCTAGGTCTATATGTTAATAAATCATAAATGTGAAAATGAAAATTTGCGAGGAGGCCAGACCAATTTTCATTATTTATTATTACCTCTTTGATTTATTTTAATGCAGATTTAAATATATTTACCTAAACTTGAAAACAACTTTTTTACTGATCATTGACTCTGCAGCTAAAAGAAACTTAGGTACCTAGGCCTGCATTTAGTTTTAAAGTAAAATGTTCTTAGCAATTCTAAACTTGGAAAAGTTATGCTTTTTTAAGTTTTAATGTTACATACAATATTATTAAATTACTATATTATTATCATGTATTCTAGGCTGAGAAAAATAAGGAATGTCCACCATCAGAAGCAAAAGTAGTTAAATTATACATGCAGATACCACCAATTGAGAAAATGGATGCGTCGTTATCAACTCTTGCTGCATGCGAGTAAGCTTAAATTTCTAAATTTTAAATTATTAAATTTTGGCCTACTGGGCCTAGGTTTTTTTTTTTTTGTTATTAAATATTTTTTGTTATTCCGATGGTGTTTTTCGTCAGGAGATTTTATAAACATGTCAATGTTTTTTTAACACCTCAGGTGAGGTACTAACTGTGATACAGTGTTCATTATTAGTTGTGTGAAAGTAGGGAAAACATCATTCCTAATTTGGTTGTTAAACAAAAAAAGTGTGTTGTAGCTAGTCCTAGTACAGTAATACCAAACAGACCTTTTTTTAATACTATGAATAAAGTGTAGCCTATTAATATTTTTGTATGACAATATTTTGTCAATTATCTTTTTTCACTGTCATTGTGAAATTGAAGACAATGTTTGACACCAACATACACAAATGTTAGCTCTGCTTAGATATATAATTTTATATTAGTAGTAGCTAGTAATAGATACACAATTAGCCCTATTCAGGGCCGTATCCAGGATTCATTGCCATTGGGAGGGGGAGTGGGTGTGAAAAAATGGGTTGTGTGGGTGAAGGTGAAGAGCTGGTGGAGTCGCAGACTGTGATGATTAGTGTTTCCAATAGATTGCTGGTTAAGGTTTAACATTCCCTTTTAAGTTATGTTACAGAACAAAACAAATTTGATATTCAATATTAGCCACACCTAGATGAATAATTTGATATCAGCAGCTATTTCTATTTCATCTTTATAGACAGCTGTCTCTCTCAACAAATTGTATAGAAAAAATTGCCAACCTGAATGGACTTAGTAAGTAATATTTAAGAATCTTTTAATTATTTTTTTTATTGTAAAATGTAATAAAAGACTGAAGTGTTCAGTCAACAGTTTATTTCTCAAACAATCTTTTAAAATGTTTGTTTTTAACCTATTTTAGAAAACTTGAAGATTTTGTCCTTAGGGAGAAACAACATCAAGAATTTAAATGGTGTGGTAAGTTTATATTTGTGCTTGTCAGACACAATTCCAGGCATTGTATGGTCATACAGTTTCTGATATTGTGTATATTGTTCCATACATATCTAATCTAATCATACAATCATTCATTTTATTTATTTTTTCCTTATGCTGCAAGCACTTTAAGTGCAATTTAAAGTGGTGCAGTTACAAAAAATATAAACTAAACAAAAGACCCACTGTCCATCAGAAGAAGTCAGGAAATCTATAGGGGTGGGGTTTTGGGAAGTGCTACATCAAAGGAACATTTTCAGTTCACACCATATATGATTACTATATCTGCATCATTGTTGTGGAAATTGGTTATGTTCAGTTTTTATGCAACATATTTAGATATTAATTTTGTATACTATATTCTCTGCAGTTTTTGTGGACAGTGGGGAGAAGTAAATTTTCATATTTTCAGTGGCTGATTCAAGTGGGTGTGGGGCCTGGGAAACTTCTACTCAAATTCAAGTCCAAGAGTGCCATTTCTGGCCATCTAGAGGTGCCATAATCATAAATTTTCTTATTTCAGCCCCAACCATGATAGGGCTGAGGTAGTATAGACCCTCCATTTGTGAAAGTATCTCTTTGGGCCACCTCTATTTAAAATTCCTGGATCCACCACTGTATTGTAAATTTCTGTAATTCAGCCTTGAGAATGTATGCAAAATTTATATTGTCTCATATTCACTTCTCTTTCATTGCCTTGCAGTAAAGAAATATTAATATGCTTATTTCATATATTTATACATTTTTATACAATAAAATAATTTTTAAGTATAATAAATTCAATTAACAAAAACCTTAGAGAAAACTGAAAATCATTGACAAAATAAAGCAAAGAAGGAAATTGAATTAAAAATAAAAAATTTGTATCACAGAACCTACGGACTGAATGATGTTATAAATGTACCTGACTCAATTTATTCCTGAAAAACAACATATAGTATAAGCAAAATGCAAACACACAAAACAAAAAAAGTGTCACAAATGCTGGCCCGGGAGACTCCAACAGTGAACATAATCACTTTCTGATTGCTTATGATGCTGTCTGTGTTTTAATTCAACATACATTATTTTTTTGCTTCTAAATTTATCTTAAATTTATGCTAGTTAATACCAACTTCCATAAAATCAGGGGGGAAAACACAAATAAGAAGTTAAAACATTGATTAGGTCATATAATAGTATAAAAGATATATCAACTTAAAGTAATACACAGATAAAAAAACAACAACTTTTGTTGCAGACTTACAATACAATCCAATTTAAGGTCTGTGCAGAAGAGAAATGACTTATGCATCTGTTGTTAATTGACATGTAAACATTTTTCTCATTTCAATTTTTAAATAAATGCTGAAAAAACTTAAATTATAGAAAGTGCAAATACAGTATTGATTTTTGTATTTGAACAATGTATTTAGCTCAACACATAGAGAGACTTGTTTCGATATGCTATAAAAAATATTTATTATTTAATTATATATTTACATTTTGATTGACAGGAAGCTGTGGCAGATACACTGGAAGAATTGTGGATATCCTACAATGCCATAGAAAAACTGAAAGGCATACAAATACTCAAGAAACTAAAGGTCAGTAGTTCATTCATTCATATTAGATATGAATATCCAAATGGCTAACACTGACACATAAAATGATAATAATATGTTAAACTCATATCCCTTCATGCCAATAAGGCCTTTAAGCACTTCACATTATTATTCCCCCCCCCCCCCCCCCAAGTCATTGGATCAGCACATATTGAACACATACTGTACTGAGCTCCCTGTGGGAGAATCCCATAATATTGTAGCTGTAATCAGTGTATTTTGAGTTTAAACCTACCAGGTACCCAATTGTTCTCCTGGGTGGAGAGAGACAAACCTAGGTTAAGTACCTTGCAAAAGTCACAGCGAGGGGTTGAACCTTCAATCTCAAGGTTGAGAAGCAGAACCACAACCCATGTGCCTAACACTAATCCTTTAAATCTCAATGACTTTGCTTAATGCTAAAAAGTACTTCACTCTTAAAGTATGTTTTGGATTAATGCCTTTGTTCAATTCTCTATTTTTGTTGCTGCAGCTTCAAAACTAAATGTATATAATATTGTATTGAACTTACTTTTATAACTTATCTATAGGTACTGTATATGTCAAATAACTACGTTAAAGATTTCGGAGAATTTGAGAAATTATTTGGTCTGCCTTGCCTGGAAGATCTCGTATTTGTAGGTAAGTAGGCTGATTCCAGCATTGTGCCTTAATTTTTACTTCTTTTTTAAAACATCTACACATGCATTATCTTGGGCATACCTGACTTTGAAGGTATGTGTTGATGTTTAAAACCTTTACATCAGTCACAGGGGACTGGAAAGTCTAAACCCTGTGAATAGAATATCTGGGATTTTAGTTTCAGTGAAAAATCCTTTTTTCTTATTGAAGAACTTTAGATTTGAATGATCTGCACCTCTGACATTTGCTCCCTTTCAATGCTGGTGCCAGCGGGGAGGGGGTATCTGCCCTCCTGTCAGACAGGTCTGGGCCCCCTTGTCATCTGACTAGGTCGTCGTATCCAAATTTTTTTTTAAATAATTTTCATATCCAAATAACATTATTTTGATTGGTAATCCCTAGGCCATAAAAACTGTCCCCGTGAACCCTACCAGGGATTTTTTATTCCGGTCCATCGACCGAGACTCTAGTAAACCCCTTGGTTCGGACTCCTCTGTCCGACCCCTAGTAAACCCCTTGGTTCAGACTCCTCTGTCCGACCCCTAGTAAACCCCTTGGTTCGGACTCCTCAGTCCGACCCCTAGTAAACCCCTTGGTTCGGATTCCTCAGTCCGACCCCTAGTAAACCCCTTGTCAAAACATGTCGTTGATAAGTTTTATTGACTTCATTAGATGCATTACTGCATTTGTATTAATTTATTTTAATTTTTACAATTTTGGAATTATTTGTTAAATAAAGACTGCTGCCCATGTGGCAGTATGTTAGCATGTACGATTTATTTCTTTCTATTTAAATACTGAATCATTAAAATGTAAATAGTCTAATAAAAATTAATAAATGATAATAATAAAAATTAGTTTTATTGATGATTTAATATTTTTAGGGAATCCACTTGAGGAGAAACATTCAGCAGAAGGTGACTGGCGAGACCAAGCTACCAAGCGTTTACCAAAACTTAAGAAATTAGATGGTAATCAAAACGTTTACAAATATTATGAAACAAAATACATTCTAATTCATGTACTAACATTCAGCAGAGGGTGACTGGGGAGACTTGAAGATTGAGTGTGTGATACAAATGAAATATCTGGGGAAAATCAAACTTGTTAATAATTGTTGAATGTTAAATTTTTTTCTGTTAGTGTGAAAGGGGTTTTAGTTTTAATAAAGCATAATTTCATCTTTAATTGGCAAATGTTCTTGCTTTAATGTGAAATCAATTATTTTTTTGTTAATTTAATTGCAGGTGTTCCTGTAATCAAGCAGGAAGACGAAGATGCAGAGGGTGATGATTAGAATGACTTCAAACCTGACTAAGACCTTCATTCATTTCTTACTGTCTACTATTTATTTGTATACCATTTATACTTTCTCTTGTTTCATTCTGTCTACCATTTATATCAATGGTATGCTGTATGATTTTTTTAATCACATGGAGGTAGGCCTATATGCATTTTAAAACAGTATTCCTTTTTGAAATAGACTACTAAATATCACATCACTCTACACTTTCCTACTAAAAATGCAGTAACAACTTTTTGACTACTAATAGCAGAATAGACTTTTGTATGCATTTACTGTATATATAGGATAAAGAGGTTAAGAATGGAAAGATGGTGAAACCTAATGTATTACATTACTTGAGGTTTTCTAATAGATATCTAAAATGTATATAGTGTAAAAAATTGCAGTTGATAAATATTTAATTTTTTTAGAATTAGAAATTTACGGCACTCTGAAATTCTCCATTTTAGATTTGATGACATCATCAGTGATAACACCCCTCTGAAATTTCAAATTAAACAATTCCTTGTTATAACCCAAATACAATACTTTGTGAATAAAGTTCTTTTGAAATATTTTATGATTTGTTGTAAAAATTTATGATCTGCCAAACATCTTCATTGTTCATATTTTTTCTCTTATCATATACTATAACAATACATTATTGGACTAAGACTGGACTGCTGATAAGAATTAGATGGTTATGTACTGATTGAGCAAAAATATCACAATTTATGAGAATATATCAGGGGCAGATCCAGAGATGTCTAAAAGGTGGGGCTGATCAAGATAACAATACCTTATGGAAGGACCGGGGGCATGCCCCCCTGACATTTCTGAGTTCTAGACTCCTCTTAGGCCTTTTTAGGCGATCAATGTTTTCCTTTTCTTTTTTTTTTTGACTTTCCAAAAGGGGGCCGGGCCGGGCCAACTTTAAATTCGCCCCTGTATATTTCAAGAAACTGAGATCAGGAAAGGCAGTCTACAACAACATTAACAATTCTTACATCATTTAAAAAATGTTCAACTACTACAGGTGCTTAATGAAATACTACACCACGGGGATTCGAACATGGGATCTTCTGCTACATACGGATTCTTTAGGCAACACGGGTGAGGGGTGGGGGCTTTTGTTGGCGGCAACATACACACGTAAAACAGAGATATATCAATGTGATACGCCGCCGCCTTAAGAATTTTTATATTACAGGATCACTGAAGAGATACTTTCTTTAAATATAAGAAATGCCACAAAATCACTTAGAAATACCGGGATGGTGTCCAGCGGTGAATGGGAAAAAAGAAAGCCTTTGGCTTAGACTGGGTGGGGACCACCTTGTGCTCGGGTGGGGGACCACCTTGTTCCCCGGTGGGCTCTGAGAGAGAAGCTTCTGGAAGCTCTGGAATTTTAGCCTTTCATAAGTGATATTTAATTAGCCTCCCCAAACCTGTGATCATGTTCATGTTGTTTGTTCGTTGGTAGTAAATTGTTTGTTACCACGATAACTAAAGTTTGGTAAGTTTGATTGATTTCAAACTTGGCATGCAAGATGGCAATTGATAAGAAGACGGAGCCTATTGTTTTTGTGTGTGAATATGCTAATTGCTGATTTGCATAATTAATATTTCAATAATCATGAAATTTATGCTAAATAGGCCTTATCATAATTCCCATAAAAGATTTCTAATTTAGTTGCAATTGTAAAGATGATAAAGCGAGAGACTGTTTTTTTTTATAGGTGTCTGCATGGGCGCCGATTGGTAAGAGACAGGGAAACGTCCCCACCGTCCCCCACCACTTTTGAAAGTAGGGGACAATTTCCCCCCACTTTTCACCAATCTTCTATATTTAAAACTTTTCAAAGCGAGTGGAAAGAACGGTAGCAGTTCAAAACGGCAATAGACCAAAATGGCAATTATAAGTACCAAGACGGCAACAGACCTAAACGGCAATAGGCCAGTGGGTACAACGGTTATCAGAGGCTAAATATATTGTGAAAACAATGTACTGTACGTTGTTAAAATTGGAAGCGTGTAAACCTTGTAGGCCAACATTTTTACAATTCTAAATGTGCACAATTTCTACTATAAAGATTTATTCCTTTTGTATATTATTAAAACTCGTATATACTTCTGTTTGATATCTGCATGCATAGATTCCTGTTGTTTTTTTTTTCCTAATTTAAAGAAATTATAGTTAGTCAATTGAATTTTATTATTAAACAATAATTGTACAGAATTTGACACGGATAGAATTTTATAAACTCCAATGTTACGTTTAATCTTGCCATGGCGTCATGATAAATTATGTAAATCAACTTCATGTTTATGAAATAAAAATGCTAACTAATGTTTTGTGTGCTTCCTATCTCCTAGTCCTGTTTTATCGTAGACGGCAGTATTTCCACTCACAATAGTGTAGTCGGGCAATACTATTGCACAAAAGTGAAATTCAAAAACGAAGAAAAGGAAAAACCTCTTAATTGATTTTAAATGTAATGTACATGCAAAGAGACTAAAATAGAGTGACTGTTGTAAGTTTTTTGTTGTTTATGGTTTGAATATGTCAAAAGCTAATTAGTAGATAATAAATCATTATCTTTATAAATGTTAGTTTGCACGAAATATAAGCCGGCATGATTATGGTAAAATCAAGATAAATTTCAGAGAGTACTCATAGCCCTTTCTTTTTAATTCCCATATGTCAAAGCGAACGTCATAACCATTAGACCACGGATTCAATTTACCTTTGGCATATAATTAGCCATGTCGTTCGAATCCCGGTGGAGGCTGTGATTTTTTTCCCTTGTCAGATTTCTCGATTTTTCTTGTGGTTCCTTTATTTTTGTGTAGTTTTTACTTTAGCATACTACCTGATGTTTTCCATTTGTTTTTTTTTTTTGTTTTTTTTTTTTTTTTTTTGTTTTTTTTTTTCAAATTTTATTGTTTTGGTGTTTGTACTGTCAGTTTTTATATCTATATTTCTAGTTTTGTATTTTTATTGGAAGGAGCGAGCCCTGGTAGCGGTTTTAATCACTTGTTGGCTTGTCTCCTACATTTTGTATTTATATAGGCCTATGTGAGAAGTTTTTATTAAATAAATAAAATGAAAATAAATTCTTGTGGTTACTTTTCAATTTATATTATTGCATTTGTGCTTGCTGTTTCTTGGTTTTTCACATAAATGCGTTTAAATCACTTATATACAAGTAGGCTTCTAGTTCGAGATTCATCAAGCTGAATGCAGATGGTGTATCATGGTGTATCTATCTCTGGTAGTTTAGTCACGTGCGATAGTGCTAAAAAATCGTCGTATTTTCCTTTCTTTGATTATTCATATATAATTTGACAGTGTTAACGGCTATGTTGATTTATTATTATTTGTTACCGGTACTATTTATTTCAAGCCGTACTTAGGTGGGGGTGCGAAAGTGGGGCCGATCGAGATAACACCTCCCAGGGGGTCCGCGAAATTTTTGTTTTCTACTCTAGACGCCCGAAAATAACCTATGAGGCGTTTTGGGCGATCATTTTTTTTTTTCTTTTTTTTCTTTTTGAAATTTGTTTCTTTTTTTTTTTTTTGACTTTCCCAAAGTGGAGCCGGGCCATGAAAATCCGCCCCTGAAAACTTACGTTAAAAAATAGGTTAAAATACTTGTATGACTGGTCGACCGTGATTTATTAAATCTTATTATATTCTTGTATGCCAGAACAAACCGGGCTAAGCCATCTATCGATAGATTTAACTTGTGCTACCCTAACCCCCACCGGGTCTGGGTCTCTGCTATTGAAATGTTTATAACATATAGGCCTAATATAAAAATCAAGTCTGCTGTTTGACGTAATAAACACAATATAACAAATAGATAAACAATACTAGTGCTCAGAAACATTTTGTAATAATCACAATAACGAAAAGTTCCTTTATTTCAGTCGTGTGAAAAAAGTGTCTGATGGAACTCGAACCTTCAACGTCTCTCGCTGTTATCTAGTGAGTGTCATGCCAAGACCCACCTGTAAAAATTACTGCTTGTTTTCTTTTTGTAAAGCGCATTGAGATTTTTGCGGAATGCGCTATATAAGTATGGAATTATTATAGTGTTGGTGTTACGCTGTGCTGTATCTAGACTCATACCAGTCGGAAATAAACATGTACTGGACAGTATAATGGCATAATCAGTTCGTTGCGCGCTGATGATCGATGCCGAGTCTACTTACCGAATTTATCTATGAGGGCGCTATTAGCATGTCAGCTAGAAGAACTTGCAATTTTTTGTAATTTATATAAATTTTTATTGGAAATTGATTGGTTGAAATAATGAATATTCGATAGTTTGTAGGATCCTGAAAAAGATTTGATTTTTAATAAAGTATTTTGGAGGTTTCACAATGTCTACGAACAACCGTCGTTCTATAGCATCCCAATTTTTTGCTGAAGAAGATTCTGATACAAGCCAAGCTAACGCTAAACAGATTAGTACCGCAGACAAGGTCGGTTATGGCCGCATGGTCGATGGATGTTGTTTGATCATACATTCACTTGACATTAAGTGGCGCACTAAACACTATACATAGAACAATAGAAAACACTATTGTATTTAAAATCTAATTATAAGCATAGCCAAATTAATAATAATAATCATAATTTTGTTTTTTAATATATTCATGCCACACAAACAATTTAAAAACGCCCTGACTAGGCTAGGCCTAGGCCCTAGCTAGTAAGCCCTGACTAAGCTTCATTCCTACCAAAAATTGCCAAGGCTAGGCTAGGCATAGGCCCTTACAGCGTAGGTAGTAGAAAGGGAGAGGGGCCTAGGCCTAAGGAAGGAATGAGTAGGATGCCTGGTTTCGTATGGTTTTATGGCATCATACAATAATAATGGTTCTTTATGTCATTTATTTGTTCGACCGTACATATGCCTACATTAAAATGCACAAAAACAAGAAACAACAAAAAAGTATTTTATAAATATTTATAAAAGAATAATGATTGATTAAAACTTGGTTTTTAATTTTTTATTTTGTTTCAAAGGTTGTTGAATTGATCAATGAAACTCAGCTTTTGACCAAAGACTCGCAAAAGATAAACAATTTGAAGCAAGTGCAGGAGTTAATTGTCAATAAGGATCCTAATTTACTTGACAATTTTCTTGATGTAAGTACTGTACTTCGCATCTTAGCACTTTGAAGCTTGTGAATTTTCATCATGGGGCTTCACAGGAGAGGTAGATAGGGCTCAATAAAAATCACTTGTATTTTATTCTTCTATAGATTAAGTTTGTTTTAAGTTTGGGGCTGCTTATTGGCAACTGCAATTGCTGGGTACCTTCTTGGGGCTGCCATGTGCATGTCATATCCTTGTACAGTGGTGCAAAGTATTTTATAATTCACTCTGTTTTGGGACCTGTTCTGCATGAATCAATTTATGCTAGTAAAATATCCTAGGCTTAAAAATCTTCCTCCCTTGGTTGCCTAGTAGTCTGGTTAGAAATGTGTGAACTAGTTTGTTCTTTTTATTCGACATACAAATATAGCGTGTAGTGCCTCCTGTTAATGTAATCACAAATTATTTTACATTATAAATTATTCATCAGTTGATTTAATTCTCAAAGATTCTGTACAATCAGGGGCACAACCTTGCTCATAATGCCTGAGGAGAGTACCCCTTTTTGTTCAAATGTGAAAAGTACATTAATGGAAGTAAATAGTAAAATAAGTTACGAAAGTATAATAAATACTCCCAAGTATTGAAATACAAGCCATCATGTGTATTTCAATACTTGGAGTATGTAATATACTTGCTTATTTGAGATTAATCAGTGGACCTTTTGGTTAAAATAAGTTACTTTAGTATAGTATTGTCAAAGCCAATGATATACTCCGAAACTAGTTTTGCATCTTGAGTAAAGTTCAGTGATGTAATAACAGAATAATGTTTCTATTCAGTACCACTCTCCCCCCCCCCTTTCTTTTTAAAAAAAAGTGGATACACCACTGTGCTTTAACCTACCACATTTTCTCTTTCAAAATTATACTTACCAGTGAATTGTGTCCTACACATGACTTTTTTCCTCTACAGGAGGTTCTTCAGTTTCAGAATGACAAATCTGCAGATGTTAGGAAATTTGTAGTTGGCTTCATAGAGGAAGCCTGGTAAGTAACATTCGATATTATGTGTACACATTTTGGTCATTTTTCTAATACTAAATGTATTCACACAATTTTTTATAAATTAGGTAGCTCTAAAAAATAATTATGGTATGCTACACAAAATTATCTTTTTCAAATTTAGTAACATGTAAAATGTTATTCCAAAGATGTTTGTGTCTGGAGATTTAATAGGAATTATACATATAAAAGTAAATGGAACATGTAATAGTCTGGTAAACTTATGAAACACTGGTAGCACTTTATAAATTATAGACTAACTTCAATTATTTATTACACAAGCTTTCGCCAGCAGTCTATGCTGGCTTCATCAGGTCTAGTGATAGGAATGATGTAATTATGTTTAAAACTACAGTAGCTTGCACAGTACAATTTTAAAATGTAGCTTTACAATTAACCTACTATTAATATTTTTTAAAATTATAATTAAACATCTTATTGTATAACAATTCTTGTTATTTTTTCTTATTTGTTTCCTCAGTAAAAAGGACAATGAATTACTTGTTACTGTTGTAATGCACTTAAACATGATTTTAAGTGATCCGGCTCAGAATGTAGCAGTCCTCAAGAGGGTTATATTGTGCAATGCGCAACTCTACCGAGTGGCAATGAAGGTGAACAACTTGCCTTGCATTTATATTAGAATTAAGTCAGAATATTTTTTTTTTTTAAATATATGACAGAAGTGAACAGAAAACAAAAGAAATATTGTAACTTTTTTACATGTAATAATATTGAATAGATCTATTACAATTCATTAAAAAATTGTGATTATTATTATTATTATTTTTAATTATTTTAGTGGATTTTAAAATCAAAAACCATACAAGAGGAGAAGGAAGCCATGTGGCAGAATTTTAAAGATATGAAGTCCAAGATAAAGGCAATGTTAGATTCAGAAAATGATGGGTATGTTTAATCTAGTTTGTTTCTTGATTTAGTTTTTCTGTAATGGACTTCAACCCAACAATATGTCATTCCATGTCTAACAAGATGAGTGGTTGGTGCTGAGATACCCCTAATCAATGAGCTTAAGTTTCCCACATGTATTTGTCTCATTGGTCATTATAACAAAAATGCTCATATGCATTATGGCTCAACTGATAATACAAACTTCAATATTATTGTGATATAGTACTTAATATTTAGGGTGTTTATGTTGTGGCATGTATTTATCTGAATATTTTCTAATCCTTTGTCTTTTTTTTGTTAGTGTTCGTACACATGCCATTAAATTCATGGAGATGTTGATTGTTACATCATCTCCAAGAACTGCAGATTCAGATGTTCCAAAAAGAATGGAAAATGAGATATCCCTTGACCAGGTAGTTACCCTCTAACCTTGTCAGTTATGTTTTACCAGATAAATCCTTCCTTTTTTGGATAGTCTTCTACTTCCAACAAGTTGTTTGCCCTTCATGGCCAAGTATATTCTAACTGTGTGCCAAACGGACTAATTCCTTTGACACCTAGAATTCCAAGTGTAGTATTATCATGAAGTCAGTCATCTTGTTATCTCAATAGCCTGATTATAGTCTTTGCAGTCAGCTAGTCTTGTGTATTAATTATAGTAAACAGGTTTATTTGATCACCCACCGTAACAAATTTCTGTGGTTTCATTAATCAGATTCCTGAAGACCACCAAATTTTGAAGCACCGTTATATAAAGGCTGATGGACTGAACGGCATGGACCTGCTACTGAAACTGATGGCTACGCCAAGTATTACAAGGTAATGTTCAATCAACCATATCTAATCCAAGCTTGACTTGTTTCACCAAGTTTCACTAGGTAATGTTGAATCAACTAAGTCCATCCCAAGCATGTTTTGTTCCTTTTTCTCAACATCATTATTATTCAGCAAGTTCAGCAAGCAACAAGTTTGGTTTAAAGTCAGACTCCGGAGGAAGAAAATTTTTTGATATGTTGTTAATCTGAATTTTCTAAGACAGAAAAAAGTTGTTTGATCAAGAACTGGGGAACAGTGAATGAGATACAGATTTTTGAATATTTAAAAACTGGGGGAAAAAGGTGTAACATTTAACCGCCCCTTTTACCACAGTTTTTAAATATTCAAAAATCTGTATCTCATTCACCGTTACCCAGTTTTTCGTCAAACAACTTTTTTTTGTCTTAGAAAAATCTGTTCTACAACATATCAAAATTTTTTCCCCCTCCGTAACCTGACTTTAAAACTTATGTGTTTCCTGCAGAGCTTATGACGTTCGTCATTTGTAATGTTTAGCATATCAGATTCCAAATGGCGTTATTGTTCTGATAAAACTAGCGGCCATTAGAAAAGGGACTCCTCCTTCCTCTTTTCTAAAAGGTTCCCTAGCTTAAATATTGTTTTTTTATATTGTAGTGTGAATCTGATAGCGTGTATGGGGACAGTGACCTCCATCTGTAAGCAAAGACCTATGTTTATGAAAAATGTTACAGAAAGTTTAGAAGCTCTACATGGTAAGATTTATTTAACATAATGATTATTTGTTCTGTCATAGATAATAGTAATGTATTATGTGTTGTTAATTGATTTGACTCCAAAATACAATACATCTTCATTTATAATTCAAGAACTAAGAAACAGAAACAAGACTAATTCAGTATACTATGGAGAAGGTTAAGAAAGGATGATCCCCTATCCAAAGGATGATCCCCTATCTAAATCCATTTAAAATTTATTTAACAAACGGTCCCCAGTACATATACAAAGCATAGATATTGCTTTAATAATAGAAACAAATAATGACTGTAAAAACTAAGAACATTCTGCAGAGAACTGTCAATCAAAGAAACTACTTATATTGTAACTTGACAAAATTTAATTTTACAGCAAACCTGCCCCCAACGTTAGCCAAGTCTCAGGTCAGCAGTGTACGCAAGAATCTAAAACTTCACCTATTTTCTATACTACGGCATCCATCTTCAGAGACTTTTCATCCTCGCATTATAACACTCTTACAAGATCTCGGTGCAAGTGATCATGAGGTACGTCATAGATTTTCCCGCCATGAGAATTTTTTCAAACAATTGATATGGAAGTTTGAAGTTGATATGCTATGCTAACATATGATGTCATAATCATATCAAGCATAGCCATTCAATGAAAAGTTCCGTTTTCAGTTGTATGCAAAATAAGGTCTCTGGTAGGAAATGAACCTGGAACCTCTTGCTATCAAGAAGAGTGTCATACCATTAGACCACAAAGACCTATGGTATACAGTAGTCATAGATCTAATCCCCATACACTGTCTCTCAAATAACAGTACTAGGTATGTCAAACAACAAGTTACTCTTTTAAAATGTGTGCCTAATCCTCGCTATGTATTATCAAAATATTTCACCTCTAATCAAATCAATTTATCTGAGAAATACAGTTAAACTTGCCTAAGTCAAATAATTTCTAAGTCGATCTTATTTTACATGCTAAATTGTTGTGTTTTCCATTAATTAACTATCTGTAAGTCAAATTTTATTGAAGTGGAACAATTTTTCAATGGCATTTTGGATTCAATTAAGGCAAGTTCAACTGTAGTTAAAATTTATTGCTTTGATCTACATATTATGTTTAATCAAATTAATACATATTTATGGCTTTAAAAATTCAGGAGGATCTAGTGGCTCAAGTGAAAACTTCCGACAACCCTCGCAATTTGCAGTACCAAAAGGAATGAAGCGAATCAGACAATTTAAACTCTCAGAAGTGACAAAGCCTATCAGTGCCAGCCTGCAGGAAAGAATGATGACGATGGCATTACAACGAATACTGGATTCTGGGAGTAAGTGTTTTATTTTGCATTGGCATATTTATTCAAAATGTCCCACTAACAAGGTAGTACACAGCAGTCCCCAGAACACATCTTGGTCCATTTGGAGGATGTCCTACCTAAATGCATCATTCAAAGAACCAATCATTTTGTAGCATCATTATCATTATTGCTGCTGGTGTAGGTAGCAGCTTGACACAATAGGCTCAACTGGCGATAGCCAATGTTCGTGCCAAACTGCCGAGACCTTCACATAAATTTTGCTTTAGGTCCATCTGATAACTTTGTGTTTCAACTGGAGGACTGAAAAATAGATTTCAACAGTGCACCATTTTTTGGATGAAATGTTTTGGCTGTTGGTCCCATGTGCAAAATGCAATATGGCCCATGTGCATATTGAAGCATGCAGGACACTCTTACTAAAGGCTAGGGATTTTCACATGGTAGACTTCACCACCAGGATGTCCCACTGTTGTTGGTAATATTGCTATTATTAATATTTTGGGGTTTTTTTTTCAGAAAATCTTAAAGGACCAGCATCACAAGCTAGGAATAAAATGATTGTTCTTCTAACAACACAATTTGGAGGAGAACTAGTTAATGGTAAGGTATTAAATTTGTATGTAGCATTATTTACACTGTTTACAACTGTCACACTAACACACTACTTCTCTCTGTAAATATAATAGCCTTTTTTAGTATGGTAGGCATATTATCTGAAATCAAGCAGTTTTTAACTTTTGTTACATTTTCAGTGTTATATACTTAATAAATAAAAATAGTAAAATTAATAAGTAAATAAATAATAAACTTGTGTGCATTTCAGTTTTGCAAGATTACATATTGTCTGACCTTCGGGTACATATTGACCTGGCATTTGCGTGGTTGTACCAGGAGTATGCCAAGTACAGAGGCTATATGCTGCTTCTCGCGGATGAAATGCCCTCTCTTGAGCAATATGATTCACTACTTTGCAATATATTAGCGAGTTTATTGGTACGAGATGATCAAAGAGATGGGTAAGATTAACAAATCAAGATTATTTTTTTTTTTTTTTGGATAGTGTATAATACCAAATTGTATGTGTTATTCTGCTCATTGCATGCAGAATCAGTCGCACACAATGTGCAACCATTGCTTAACAATGTCCAACCATTGCTTAAAAATGGGCTTTGTTTTTGTAGGTAGCTTTGATCAGTAGGGTAAGAATGCTTTGATCTTTAGTTTATTTATAGCTATGTCACCTACTAGGGGTAATGTTTTGATTGGTCAAACACTTTTGGTCCTTGTGCATGTAAGCTTGCAACTGTGTATAATTTTTCATTCCTGATGATCACATAATTAATGTCGAAATATTGAATCCCGACATGATGGCGTGCATTTCAACACTTGGAGTATGTATTATACTATCTTATGTGCAACCATCTCATATTCTTTGGGAGTGTTCCTAGTTGTGCAGTTACCCAAGGAATTTTATTCTACTCATTATTCATGAGCTACCAAGTACTCATTTATACTCCTGGGTGGAGAGAGACAGACATAGTTGAAAAGAAATGTAATAAAAAGTAATAAATGCTATGCATTTACTAAACTTGTGTTTCTCTATGAAATAGTGTGTTTGCACGACTGGGCTTGGAGTCACCGCTTATCACACCAAATGCCTTGAAGATTATCAAACGATTCTGTGAACATGAGGTAAGGCATACATTCAAATATTTCTATACAGTATATTCAATTGTTCATTTAAAAATCATTCAAATAAGCAGTTTGAACCAATTAGTCAATTGATTTAGGGGGTATTTGCAGAGGCTACTGTACTTACGTATCTGTTAGTTTGCAAGGAAAATATGTTCTAATTTTTGGAATTGAAGCTTATGTAAGCTTAAGTTAGCATTGCATTTTAGCACCACAATCATTGTGTGTATCTTTAAGTTCTATTGAATTCTTCACACCCATAAAGCCACAGTTGTGGCATAAGCTTATGTTACATTAATAAGTTAGCCTTGCACTTTCTTACTTAGCTCATTCTTTCAGATTTTAAAAATGGTTGACTTTCTTTCCTGCCAGGTTCATTTTTTTGTTGGTTTGCAAACACTACGTGATATTATACTAAAGAGACCTGCAAACATGGAACGGTATCTGGACAATATGCTGGAACTCACATGGAATGAAAAGATTGAAGTTAGATCCCAGGCAACACAATATGTCAAGAGGTTCTATGAGAAGCCCGACATGAGGCAGCACATTGAAGTATCGCATGATATATATTTATTTTTTAGATATATACTTAGATGTATATATTTATTTATAAGTCACTTACAAGTCACTTATAATCAAGTAATTTTGTACATTATAGTAAATATAAGCCTTAGTAGCCATTTTTTCTTATAGTGTACTGAAAACCAGACTATAATTGCATATTAATTGAACCATATGTTAGGTAGGTGACACATTATCTAAACCCAGTTTGTTAGGTGATGTCCTTATTGAAATCAAAATACATAGAATAAGGTCCATATATGAAATACGCACAGTAAGAGCATTAGATTAACCAATATTAAGCTCATTCACTGCCTATTTCTTTTTTTCATAATCATATATCAAATATACACATATTAAGTACAAAAAATAGATGAAGCACCAGATGAAATACAGCTCATGGAGCCTGTCAGGTGGTATTTAAGAATATATTCTCAGTTTGAGGTCATTGCTGAAAAATGCAAGGAAATAGTCATAATAAGCAGTCCTACATGCATGCATCCTTCTCCTTGAATTCATTCATCACTCTCATGTATCCATGCATCCATTCATCCATTCATTTGTGCACACATGTTTTCCATACAATAATCTCTAATCATCAATTCCCAATGCAAACACTGGCTTTCGGTTGTTGTCAATTTAGTAACAACAAAATATGTGCATTGCGTATGTGAATGTATCCACTCTGTTTTTAATAAAACAGTTAGGCCTAGCTTAAATGTGATCATTAAGATTGTTGTAATTTTGTTAAGATATATTTCTGTCTAATTATAATGATTTCTTACTATAGTATATATTTTAGTAAAGGACATATGGAAATTCTTCTATTTTATATCAGAATTATGCAACTAAAAGCCTGCGACACTTGAAAAGTGAGAAGCCACCAGCAAGCCTAGTCCTCACCTTATCGTCACCAGAGCAGCGAGTTGAAGCAAGTAAAACATGGACTGAAGACACTGCCAAAATATGTCTCAATGTATATCTGGCCCTTCTACCTATTAACCATAAGCTAATCCATGAGTGAGCATAACTTTTTCAATATTTTCTTTGCTGTGTTTTTTAATTTGGAGTAGTAATGTACCATGGTTAAGTTGGTAAATTTAGTTAATTGTTTAAATAGGTTTATATTATTTAAAGTAAGGTAACCATATTGTATGATGCCAGCTTTTAATACATGAAAATTACATGTCACATGACACCCTGAGACATACACACATTCATGTCTTTCAACAGATAATATTTTATCAGACATTATATGATAGACCAATATTAAGTCCACTTTATTAAAGTGACAAATTTGTGTGATGTGCCCATATGTCGGCATGATGATATCATGTACACCTAAATATGGACATATATTTATTTGTCGCATAAAAAGTTGATAGTGTGGCCAGACCTTAAAAGTTCTAGGTTAAATCCTGACAAATATTTCAGCTCAGACATCTAAAAACAGTACCATACACATAAAGATTTTTGTGGGTCCATTAACCACATTGCATTGTTAATTAAATAACCTTGATGTAATGTAGTTAGATTTATATAACGTTTGATCGTAAGAGAATCAAGTTTAATTACAGATTGGCTACTGTGTATGTGGCGGCATCAGCAACAATCAAACGTGTCGTTTTACGTAACCTTGAAAGTCCTGTACGTGGCATGGGCATGTCATCACCAGAGCTCTTAACACTCTTAGAAACATCACCCAAAGGTGCTGAGACTCTCATCACCAGAATGCTACATATACTCACTGATAAAGGTAAGGAAGGCTAGTATCAGTCTTGGTTTTAAACTACTGTATTTACAAATATTGTTAGAAGGTTTGAAATGGCAAATGCGGTACACATCTGTTTACTAATAGTAGTTATAAACAAAGTTATTCAAGTAGTCCCATAATTTTCTTTCCTAGGCTACCTTGCTTATTTTTTCATGCCTTCAGTCCCAGGCCTTCTGGTGTAATCATTTGGTGTACTTTAATTTTTTTTTGTTTTTTGTTTTTTTTAGTAGACCCATATACTTAGAGTCAGTTTTGTTAATTCTTTTTATAGTTTTGTTTCTTTTATTTTGTCCTTTATAATTCACAATGCATTTAATGGCCATTGAATAAGTCTGAATCTAGTATCATCTTTATTTCCAACAATTTTTGTTGTTTTGCCATCACTCTTTCATTTAATTATAGTATATTTGTGTTTTTCTTTGTTAACTTTGGTGAGATTTTTTATATGTCTGCATTGCTCTTTTTCTATAAACCAAGAAGGCCCACTTCAAGCTCTGTGGGGAATTGTACTTCCTGATTATCTACTATTGACCTAAGTAAATGTTTATATACAGTACTGTACATTTAAAAGCATTGTGCATACCTGTATACTGTTGCACTGGTGTGTGAGATTGAAAGGATACATATAAATGCTAATATTGCTTTTAATTTCAGTGCCGCCATCTCAGGACCTTGTCAGGAGAGTGCGTGATTTGTACCAGAAACGCGTACCTGATGTGCGTTTCCTAATCCCCGTCTTGATTGGCCTTGAGAAGGTATGTATATATTACACAATAATGATTATATAACTGTAATTTGAGGTCATCGATCAATCATTTGAAATTTAACACAATCTGATCTTATGTAGGAATGTGTGTGCATAGAACAAGATTGTTGTTTTTTATTGTAATTTGAGGCAGTGAGCTTTCTTAGTATGATTATAGACTACTTGTTAATGGTGAACATAGGCTATTCTTACTGTTGTATTCTGCATTTGATACAATGAAACTGTTTATTGTAAACACAGGTTATCTTTTACTGAGAATTTTGTTTCATAATTATGCACTTCTTATGTTCCAGAGTGAAGTAATGGCAGCTCTTCCTAAACTTATAAAACTGAATCCAAACGTAGTTAAAGAAGTCTTCCACCGATTACTTATGAGTCACCAGGAAGGGGGCCTTGGTCAGAGCCCCCTCACACCTGCTGAACTTCTTGTAGCTTTGCACAACCTCGACATGTCAAAGTGTGACATGAAGTCTGTTATTAAAGGTAAATTGATTATTTATTTGGTGTAGGAGTCCAGCTAATAGGAGTGTTCTTCGTTTGTGCCTTTGAAATGTCTCACATAATTAATACAAAAATTCAGTACACACTGCAGAGGATCTTGCATATGAGAGCCAATCTAAATATTTTATTTAACACTGAGGGCCACAAGCAATCTTATGTTGGAAATTTGACCTTTCCAATGTGCTTTCATTATATACACAGGCTTTAATAGCTAGTATTTCTAAAATTGTCATTTTGCTATTTAGTATTATAATTATACCTGCATTGCATGTTTACAAGCCTGTATTTTTAGTTTTTTATGCTGTTTTGCAAGTTAAATGAATATATAAATGGGAAACTACTGATAAAACGATGATTGTATAGATATAGATATAACAAATTTGATTGGTTGTTGGGTTGTTGATTGATTGATTGATTGATTGATTGACCAATCATAAAGGTTATGAAAATAATTTTCCAATTGCATTTTTGTACTCTATTATTAGCTACAAGTTTGTGCTTCAGTCAGAAGAATATCTACACCCAGGAGGTGTTGGCAGTTGTAATGCAGCAACTGATGGAACAGACCCCGATCCCTACCCTCTTGATGCGGACAGTGATCCAGTCCCTGAGCATGTACCCCCGTCTCATTGGTTTCGCAATGAATATTTTGCAGCGGTTAATAGTGAAGCAAGTGTGGCGGTACCCTAAAGTCTGGGAAGGCTTTATCAAGTGTTGTGAGGTACAGCTTCAAAATGGAATATATTTGCCTGTATACTGGATTTCATAAACTGGTAGTTTGGCTAAGTGCTCAGCTTGCATTACCTGATTTAATGATTCAGCCTTTGAGTGACTTTAAGCTTTTTCTTGTCACTTTTCCCCACGTCTCTTGTTATAATTTCCCACCAGCATTATGCATATCACTTTTTTATTACTTTTTTATTTATACCAAATTCTCTATATTACTTTTACCTTGTTTCACAGCTCAAATTAGGGATAAACTTTTATTCCACAAGTTGATGCTACAGTAATTAAAACCAGTAGAATGTTAAGCATTATACAACGTAACTGTTATTTTAAGAATGTTATTTTAGTTTATAAATGTGGTGGGCCATACTATTCTATAAGCAGTAAGCAAGTATGAGTAGCACTTTAAAACTAGTTGAGAGTTTTATTAACACAAGTGTTTGTGTACAAAGTACGCTTCTTCTTTAGGTGAATAGTTCACTTACATAATACGTTGCTTGTAATCATCTCCTTAATTGTCTTTCCTAAATTATGTGCTCTTTATTTGTTCATTTTGTTTGTTTCTGCTGTAAGTGTCTTCTCTCTCTTGTTTCTAAAGTACAAATTTTGGATTTAGTGATGTTATTTTTTGCATATTATTATGTTTTGTGATAATGTTAATGCTACTAATATGGTTCTATATCTATAGATATATTTGCACAGAGGACAATTATATTGATTTTTTTTGACTGACTGACAAAATCCTAAGATTGTCTTCGTTTTCCATGTGCCTCTTGTCATTATTGTTGATAGTAGGATTTCCCGCTGATAAAAATATGAACAATATTGAGTAAAGGCAACTTGATTTCTTGCTTCGAATAAGGCATCCATTCATAGAAGTCATATGAAGATAAGCCTACCTGAGAGTAACTCTAGGGTGGTCAAGACCAGGACATATCTCTGACTTTAAATTGAACAAAGATTGAATTACGTTAATTATAGAACAAGTATACCATGACTAACCCATAAACAATTATAATTAAAAACTTAATAAATGTACTGTATGTGTAAGTAATCTGTTGAAATTATGAATAAAATAACGGAAAGAATAAAGGAAGAATTGGAAAGAAACCCGGAGCAGCTGAAATATATACCAAAAATATATACAATATTAATCAATATGTCATTATTGAAGTACGTTTTTGGAAAAATTTGAAGGCACTAATCGTCAAAGGTCACGGTGCCGGGAGCCTACACATTTCATAATTCAAAATCAAATATACATTATTGAGTGGAGGTTTCCCACAGTTGAATGAGAATATTATTAAATAAAAATAATAAAAAAAATTTAGTTAGTGTTGGTTTAGTGTTGGGAAAAACCTTCCAAGTTAAAGTTTATAAAAGATGTTTGTGGATTTTTGAAAGGCACCTTTCACTTAATTGTCAGATACAAAATTAATCATGCAAATTGTGCATCCCACTCAAGTCCCTGTCAAGTATTTCTAGTCATGCATATATTATAACAAATTTAGAAAATGTTTTTTTTTTCAAGTATTTCTATTGATGAGTTTAATATAATAAATTTAGCAAATGTTTTACCTTTGTTGCAGCGCACCAAACCCCAATCATTCCAAGTGTTACTTCAGTTACCACCAAGCCAGCTGACACTTATGTTTGAGACCAGTCCAGATCTTCGACTGCCATTACTAGAACATGTCAAATCTTTTACACCACACCAGGTAAGTATGTTGAAACACAGGGAACTGTTCCCCTTTGTACTACTCTGTTTGTTGTTTTCTTTTGCATCTGTACACCTTCATTCCCCCTCTGCACTTCTCCATTCCCCTCTCACCACTTCATACCACCTCTGTTATCCATCTCTACCATTCTGTATGTGCTCTATACCCATCCATTGCTCG
>NW_022701430.1:0-2135 GCF_011630105.1 Anneissia japonica
AGAAGTATAGACACAAACAAACTCACAGCCACTTCCAGAATTCCTGCATATCGTATAATGAACTTTAATCCATGCAGTTCTTAGTTTATTCGATCTGTAAACAAATACAGAAACTCCATCAATTAGCCTAGGCCTATTAAACTATACTATACAGGGATTTCGTATTCAGTATTCATTATTCATCAATGATAGGCATAATCAATCTCAAAAAGATGATTAACAATCTTATTATTTATCCAGTCTTAATGACTCATGAGTTATATAAAAACAAATATAATTGGATTCTTTGATTCACTAAATGGTCCTTGTGGAACATCATGTGATGCTCGTCCCAGTAACAAATCGTTAGGGCACAAATAGGTTCCATCATCAGGGTAATTTGGTATTCTTTCTATTGGACGTTGGTTGACCAGATTAGAAACTTCCAAAAAAACTGTATATAGTTCAAATGAACTCAACATTTGAGAGCCAATCGCCCTTTTAATGGCAGCTTTGCAGGTTTTAACTAGTGCTTCAGCCCACCCATTTTGATGTGGGGCAGCTGGAGTTATGAATTTCCATTCCAATCTTTTCTCTGCTCCAAAGTCTTTAAGTTGATTTTTGTCCCAACCCTTTACCATATCACGAAGCTCCTTTACTGCACCTACTAGTTGGGTTCCGTTGTCGGAAATTATCCTCTTTGGACACCCTCTTATTGCAAAGAATCGACGCAAAACCATCATAAAGTCCATCGTGCCACAGTCTACTGCCATCTCCAAGTGAACAGCCCTGGTGTTCATGCACGTAAAAGTAACACCGTAGTGCTTTGTAGTGTTGTTACGGGCTAACTTTACGATATAAGGACTGAAATAGTCACACGCCGTCGTAAAAAAAGGTGGCGTTAATTGAGCTGTCTTCTCTGAGGGAAGGTTAGCCATTATCTGAGTTTCTGTTTTGTGTCTGAAAGTTCGGCACTTGACACATCTAAACTTCACAGACTTTGCCAATCTTAATGCCTATCATCCAGTATCTCCTACGGACCATAGCAGCGGTTGTTGATGCTCCATAATGCCCTTCTTCGTGTGCCCTTCATGTTATCAATAACGAAATGTGGTGATCTCTGGGCAGCAGTACAGGATGTCTTTGATGATATGAGATGGACATATTACCAACTCTTCCCCCAACAAAGATTATTTCGTCCTTTACAAATGTGCTCAGGGACTGGATACGATCATGGAGTGATTTTTTGTGCTTCGAATATCCAATAATCTTCTGCCACTGATAACTCTGTTGGAGATAACGGTCCATCTTCCAATATGCACTTGGCTTTCACATTTGCTATAAAGCGGAATACATATCCTGTGACTCTGATCAGGTTTCTCCATTTCGAGAACTTTGTACAATCTATCGCCTGTTGTTTCTCAGTTACAACACCAATTTCTTTAACCTTACGTCTTTCCTTTTCTATCGATCCAACATCTACTACAGGTTCATCTGTTGGCCAATCTTCTTCCTTTAGGCTTAGAAATGACGGTCCTTTTAACCATCTCCCCTGAAGATCTGCTACCCGTGTGCCTCTTGATACATCATCAGCTACATTATGCTTGCCAGGTATGTGCATCCATTGAGACTGGTTTGATCTACTTTGGATTTCACTTACCCTCGCTGATACAAAGGGTTTGAATGATCTTGCATTACTTCTTATCCAACCAAGTGTGATTGTACTGTCCGACATGAATATGGTTCGGTTTATTTCAAGTCTTGTTTCATTCTGAATGGTTTCTGATAACCTGGCGGCCAACACTGCGGCTTGTAGCTCTAATCTGGGTATTGATAAACACTTAAGTGGAGCCACCCTGGACTTTGCAGCTAAAAACCTTACTTCGTATGACCCTTCATTGGTTTTTCATCTAGCATACACACAGGCCCTGAATGTATATTGTGATGCATCTGAAAACATGCAAAGTGTTGGCAGTCCCGTAGCGTTAGGTGGTGTCGACTTACTTTTACATCATTTAAATTTTCCATATCTTTGAACAGTTCAAGTCATTTTTTATGTACAGACCAGGGAGTTGTTATTTAGAAGGAGTCACAACAAAATCCTCTCTTTTGATCAGTCTACTTTTCCGACAAGATAACGAAAGCAGAGAGTAGAT
>NW_022701431.1:0-551 GCF_011630105.1 Anneissia japonica
CCGTCTTTATCTGTTTGACGTCTTTGTCGAGGTTTTTCTGAAACTGGCAGTTAGGCTTATTATCTATAAATTTTATGCTTTGTACAAAGTGGAGCATCTTGTCTTCAAATGCGATGAGTTCCGGTACTTGCGGTGGATTTTTTGAAGTCTTGAATTTGAAGGTCTCTTTCTTTGGTGCTGTTACTGTCGGGTTTAGGAAGAAGAATGCTCTCCATCGCATTTGATTAAGGAAGAGTTGCACTTTTTCAATCATGCATTTCATGTATTCTTTAGTCTGAGCCGTTGGGATGTTCTTCGTTGAGTAGCCGAGGTCGATGCGTTCCATACTGATCTGAAGAGTGCTCAACAATAATAGGAGCGTTATACTGTGCAGGGTAGGTTGAAAGCAGATCATCTAGACAACAGTGCTCGATACATAAGCAGAGCAATATAAAATCAATATATAATATTGATATAGTGGACATAGTAGTATAATACAGTATAATACAGATATAATGGACATAGTAGCTCATTCCGTAATGAAAAGTACAAAAACAGCACGGCACTCAGCC
>NW_022701432.1:0-594 GCF_011630105.1 Anneissia japonica
ACCTGCCTAACCTGTGCCATAGGCTAATTAATGTGATATTAATTAAAATTAGGCAATTACTTTAGGCCTACTAGGGCCTAGACCTAAGGTTTATTTACCACTGGCACTATCCTCTACTCATGTGACTTTGTAGCCTAGGCCTATTGTCATTAATAATAATATAGGCCTAGGGCCTATTATTTATTTAAAAAAAAAAATAAAAAAATAAAAAAATAGGCCTGGCCCTTGGATACTGATGATTGCCCTTCTTACCTCTGATTTTTCCGATAACACCAGATTGTACACCATATCCGGGGCACTTTGCACTCACTTTTTAAGTTGCTTTTTTCGGCTCGATAATTGCTTGGATATTTAAGACATTCCCTGTTATAGGAGTGTCTTTGTACCAAATAATTAGGACGATATCATTCATGTTGGCTGTAAGCTTTCAATAGTCTGGTACCGTTTTGAAAGTTGGCGGGAGGTGGTGGTAGGGAAGAGCAGAAGAAGGGGAACATTAGCAAAGGATGCTGGGAAAACTCTCTGTTCATACTAGGTACCGGCAACAATTTTTAAAAGTTTTTTTTACAACATATTTGTTCATCTCACCAGATA
>NW_022701433.1:0-685 GCF_011630105.1 Anneissia japonica
CTAATTATAGGCCTATATATGTATATATATAATTGTATATATACATATATATAGGCTTATATATAGGCATATATATATATATATATAACACTGATTTTTACATACTTTAAAATTGGCAAAAAGATTAAAAATTGAAGTCAATCAAATACGATGTTGTAAACCATGGTAGGCCTATACGGTACTAGGATAGCCCATGAAAGTTGTATAAAACATTTTATTTCCAATGGGGTCTTGAGAAAAAACAATAGTAATAAAATTCAATTAAAAGGTCGCATTTGCATAAAATATTAGGTTAGTACAGTTATTAAAAGTTTGAAATGTCATGGTTAAAATTTAAAATTTTACAACAATGTATAAATATAAAAAACTGGTAAGAATAATAATACCTTTAAAACATAATACAGTAAGAAAAATAAGTAAAAATGTAATAAGCTATTTTAAAATACTCAAAAACATATAGACCTGTATACTGTATATTGTTAACAATTCGTTTACAGTAGGCCTATGTATAAAGCAATATTTCTAATAACAGTAAATGTGACATTTCACGATCATTCTGAATAATTATCATAAACATTGTATCTTTTATTTACTAGTTGGTGCATAATAATCACGATATTAACACGCCAAGCGGAACGATTGTGTACGTTATCGGTGTACAAGCTGTCCAAACACAAACCATATA
>NW_022701434.1:0-647 GCF_011630105.1 Anneissia japonica
TTTCTTTTCATCGACGTCTGCACCGGATGCATTCGACTGAACAATATATCTTATTCGGTGAAAATTGTCTCGTTACTGCCATCTCCTTGCAAAAATTCAGGTTTTTAGAGTTATATTATTCAACATTCGTTCAAATATTTACGGGCGCCGACGCAAAAGTCGCGAGCACGTGCGCACAGGGGATCGCCGCAGCGAAGAACGAACAACTTCGTTCGCCCACCTCCAAGATCCTTGCTGTGGAACACCAACTCGTCCCTTCTCGTCGCTCGTTCCTCTTTGATGGACGTCGTCACGACTGTGGAACAGCAATCCGGTTTTCCTTCCCCCGACGCTGCAACCGTCAGTCTGGTCGGCACTCCTTCGACGGTGAGTCGAACCTCCCGCAATCGATCAAAGGCGCCACGACCGCAGGCGGAGGCGAGGACGCCGAGGACGCTGTCCTTGTCCGGTTTCGACGGGCACCTCTTTCGGAGGGCATCCAGCAGGGCGGTCGCGTCGATGAAGTCGTTGCGACACGCCGCGAACAAAGGGTGCTGCGAAGCTCCCTCGTGTCTGACGTAGTACGGCGCCGGCCGAAACAGGCCGAGCGCGGCGCACGCTCTCCTGAACTTGGGAGCGTTCGTTTCCTTCTTCGACAGTCGGCGAAC
>NW_022701435.1:0-503 GCF_011630105.1 Anneissia japonica
CCACAGATCCTTGGTGTTCCCCAGCTGGAAAGGGAACAACCTCACCCCCGCTCGGTGAAAGGGGACTCCGCTCGGTACCACGTACCTCGCATAACG
This sequence comes from Anneissia japonica, assembly GCF_011630105.1. NCBI lineage: Eukaryota > Metazoa > Echinodermata > Crinoidea > Comatulida > Comatulidae > Anneissia > Anneissia japonica. The sequence goes on from NW_022701435.1 coordinate 97, forward strand.
GGCCCCCCTTCCCCTTTCAAAGTCCTGGCTACATCCCTGGAACTATAAAAATAACTCTCCAAGGTTGGTTAATTCTTATTTAAGCTATGCTGAATTTAACATAGTATCCCAGGAGGAAATAAAACTTTATCACAGACATGTTAATATTTTAAGAATTGCATGCGTCCTGATGCCTGATTCATGACATGGTAGATAGAAGAAGCCCATTGTTATAAATCAGTCAGGTAAAACGGTTATTGGGTTTTATCGTCAATAACATTCGTAAGCGTGCCGTACTTATTTTGCATTATAATAGACAGCTAGTGAACCAAAGAACAGCATTATAAAAGTACATTTCAAATATCCTGCAAATTTAGGGCTTTCTGCTGCCAAGTTTTGTTTCTGTGTTTTGTTCTGATCATTGTGTT
>NW_022701436.1:0-572 GCF_011630105.1 Anneissia japonica
TACATTGGTAATGTAATTCGACAGGCAAATTACAGTAACATTTTTAGCAAATTTCTTCGAAAAAAATATCGTAGGCATAGGGCCTAGCTACGTATACAGTAGTGGCCTGCTATTAGGACTACAATTTATTTGAAAATATCTTGGGCCCGATCGTCCACACCAGTTGGGCCCAATCGTCTATTACCCGAAGTTTTCATTACGATTATCAAGAACGTACACGATCTATGCCCTGGGCTAGGCTTAGCTTGCTGTCGTCACTCTGCTACGTATACTACACTACAACCGCATAACAAAGAAAGCGACCCACGTGGTGCATTCTTAAATATTACACACATTATTTAATTGTATTAGACGATAACACGATATCATTGATTGAACGATCTAACTAGGCCTACCCTTGCATCGCAGTAATACTGAACTACGCCTAGCTTAGGCCTCATGTTTTTGTGGAAAGCTAGATAGTCGTTATGTACCCGACAGATCGGCTGCCTTTATATTTTCACCTGATTTCAGTTTGCATTCAAAGGGTACATTGCTGCACAGCCAACTGTCGGGGATATAGTACCTTCATA
>NW_022701437.1:0-1283 GCF_011630105.1 Anneissia japonica
TTACGTATGTTACCTTTCTGTTTTGTACATAAAAGAAAAACAATTAAGAATTGTTGAAATAAAAAAAAAATGTATATGTATAAGTAGGCCTATATGGTATTGGTGTGTATGTATGTGCGTGTATATACATGTGCATGTGTAAGTACAATTTTGGAATGAGATGTATATTAACATATTCAATGAATTACATTTTGGGACCTAAAAAAAAAAAGAATATATTAATGTATTTTTTAGAAATTAATAAAAGTTTAAAAGATGAGTTCAAAAAATTACAGTCAGATATTGCAGACTGACACCCTTTTTAAGTGCAATTTAGTTTTAATTTTTATATTTTATGTCAATGATGACAGAAAAAAAATCAAAATGTAACATAAAGAGATAGAAATAAAAGTGGGTGAAATTCTCACGAAAGAGAAAAAAAAAATATGTATGTAAAATTTCAAATCAAAAGTTCTTGTGATTTGAAATTTATTAATATCTATTAATACTCTGTATAATGTAACATCAATGGTATTAATACACTGTACATATTTGCTTCAAAGATTTTAGAACTTAAATAAAATCGGTAAATTAAAGAAACACACACAAACATGCAACATAAAAAATGCCTAATAAAACAACAAGGTGTAAAATTGCATTTGATTAAAAACAAAACGCATCGTTTTCTGTATACAACTTGGCAATGTAGATAATTTTCTTTGTGGGACGTATTTTGTTAACATTTTGCAAGTTTAAAATTCACATATTCTATAGATTATTAACATAGTTATTTAATTTTAAACTTTACAATTTATTAATTAATCCCGAGGCTTATATAACAACAATATTGTGACATAAATCAATATACTTTTATACTGTGCTCAGTATAAAATAATAATTCATAATATTCTAGTAATTAATAATTGTTTTAATTCCCTAGCAAGGGGCTTTCATATTGCAAAATCGTATTCAAGGCTTTATTAATCTTTGGTTTATAAAACGAAATTGAATCTTGGTTAGTTACTACATACACACACACTACAATATAAAATAGGAGCTGTAGTTCATAATATGTCATTTATGAATACTTCAACTCGTGTTAGTATAAAACATCTTTACAGCAAGTACAGTAATACATAATATGTACTAAGTATATTATAGAACTGTAAATTTTGAAAATCTGTTTTTAGATATCTATCTGTTCGTCTAAATGTTTACAGTGTATTGAATACAATATTATATTATAGTATTTTATTTTATAGAACTGCAGAGAAAATATATATACATATACATATATTATATAT
>NW_022701438.1:0-1156 GCF_011630105.1 Anneissia japonica
AGGCTTATAAATTACACTTGGGTAAAACCGTTTGCATTAAATTTTAAAATAAAACGATTTCGAATAAGTTAACAATACGGTTAGTGGTATTGGACTAGGAAAAATAATACAGAATCTCTTAGAATAACTCATTTGGGTTGGTGAACAATACTCCAAAATACGCAAGAATTTGTCCAAAATACGTCAAATTCAGGGCGCCAGGCCTTTCCAATAGGCAAGTACGTCCAAAATACGTCAACTTGAGGGCGCTTGGCATTTCCAATGGGTAAGCGTTATATGGGCACCAGTTCCGTCAGGTCATGAATAATCAAGGTAATTCAACAGAAGGACGCACATCTCCGCTCTCGAACATAGCGCGTGCGTACAGTCCTTTGATCTTTACTGTGGCATCGACAATCCGGTACTAGTTGCGAGTACAGCCGTCAATTATTAGTCTATGCGTGCCATTCGTTTTATGGTGTTAGTTTTATTTTATTAATTTTTGGTACTTCGCAATGTCTGTTACATCTGATTCTTTTTTGACCGCGAGCTTGTTAAATGCTTCTATATCTACAATTTGATTTGTGAAAATTGACCAAGAAAATGAAAAGTTATAGCAATTTAAATTTTACGAATTTTATAAAATTTCATGTTCTTATGTAATATTAATCCGTCATTTTGACAATGTTGGCATAAGGTGCCGAAAATGAACATTTGAGTATATACAGGACATTTATTAATTTTTACTGCGAAGTGAGTCTCATGAACGACAATTCACCACAATTTTAGTAAAATTAATGTTGAAATGAAGAATATATTTCAGTCTAATGTTAGTGCAAAATATCATTAGTCCTTTGTAATCACCGCACGACGCGCGATTATCATGGCAACTAACACGCGCGTGGGTAAATCGTCACGTACGGTGACGGTTTATGGTCTGGTTGCTTTGGTTTTTGTGCCGTTCAGCGTGTAGGTACGCACGTGCGCCTAGAATATCGATGCCAAAGTTTTTGGCTATGGCTATCCGGTGATCATCCATAGCCATCTATGTTCAGCAAAGATACTAGAAATACAAGATAGAGTTCTCGCATTGTAAAAATGAGGCGGAAGTCATGCCCAACGTAGGCGGCGCCCTTCTTTTTAACCATGCAAGTTTCCTATACTTCGTGCCCAACGT
>NW_022701439.1:0-1190 GCF_011630105.1 Anneissia japonica
CAAAGTTTGCATGTAGCCCTCTGTGTAAATCAAAAATTTACTTTGGCCCTCCAACTGAATTTTATGCCCACCTGTGTGTTAAGTGATAACAAAAATGGTTTGATGGTACCATGTAAACATAAAAAACATAACTTTACATAATAATTTTTAGCCTCAGGTCTGTCCATTGCACTTAAGTGTAAAAGTATTTAAATCAGTAGACATTGATACTTTAAGTTTCCCTAATGTTTTTTAATTTCATAATGTATTTTATATAAGTGTAATCTCAGATATTTCTCTGTTTGTCTTTTTCTAATTTTGATTCAGTAAAAGTTCCTCATAAGTTTTACCAAACTTGGTTTGATGGTACCATGTAACAATAAAATCATCATAACATTACATAATACTGTTTATCCATTAGCATTCATTGAAACGTAAAAGCCACCGCAATGTAACTTGATTTTTCTTTAGTCTTTGAATGCAATCTCATGGTCGCTATATTTGGCTTTGTAAATAAAATAAAATTTTTAATTTTCAAGTATGTACTTGATTTTCCAAAAATGAGGTTTTATTTAGAACTGTAAAATGTTTTGCCAAATATTATATGCAGATGCTGTAATCATTGTTATTATCTTGATATTTTAAAATTTAGAAACATGTACATGATGTTTTCTAATTTTGGTACATATTTTCGATACATTTCTGAATACCAAAAAGCAATTGTTTATGGAATAGTGAACATATAAAGTAGATTCCTTTAATTTTGAAATTTGTTTCAACTGGTTATGGCTGCATGCAGGGAGTGAAGTTAGAAGTGGTTCATTATGTAGTTATATGTTAAGGAGACCTGGAAGGTTCCAGATTAAAATTGATATCTCAGAGTGCTACTAATGTTAACATTTTGTGGAGCATCAATTTTATTTAGATCATGGAATCAAAGATTCATCTTTGATTGAATGAAAAAAAAGTGTATGAATACTTTAGTTTCCTGTGCCTCGGTCATGACTGATTTTGTCACCTTGCATTGTCATTGCAGGGTATTGTTTTATTCAATCCCTGTAGCATTTAGGCAGTCCATGCCATACAATATTTTCATACAAATCATTTAAAAGTGGCCTCATTTTAAGATGTAAACCAACAACTGTATTTTTTTTTTGTGATTGTGACTATACTTGTTTTTTTTTTAATACTGTAATTAAAATTTTATTATG
>NW_022701440.1:0-836 GCF_011630105.1 Anneissia japonica
CGGTATATAAGTTAAGTTGAAGGAAATGAAATAAAAATTTACACTGTTTTAATATTTGCCTCGTGTTTTTTTGTCGGAGACATCGTATCCCCTTCTGCCAAATCCTGCCGCTACCGGTCCCGTTCAGAAATAAAATCAATTCACTTTGTTTCGTATCGATATTCTTACTTTGTCATGAACGGAAATAAACTGTTTGAAATAGGCATATACCACCAGTTTGCATTACTGCAAATTGCCAAGTAACAGTGAATTCAGTGAGAAACGTTCCCACACAAGTAGGTTCCCACGATCAGGAGAAGCGTGAGAGAAGCAGACACAAGGTCAATCACATACAGTAGTCTTCTCTTTAAACGCCGCCAACTCAGGAATGTAGACGCTCTAGTGTCTGATCTGATTCTTTGAACGCCGCCTTCAGAATGTAAACGCGCTGCTGCTCCGCAAGAAGGGAATAGCCGACTGCCTTGTTCAGCAATATAAACATGTGCCATGGTTTAACCATTTTTAAAACATAATAATATATATAATAATACAAACATGTATTATTAAATTCATATAGCCTACACAGTAAAACACAATCATCTAGATGTGTATAAGAGACAGTGCGATATCACGTGGCATCACGTGATCGCCACAACGAACTTCTTCAACTGCGGCTGATCCAAGTCAGTGTTTGCATGCTGTATTGTGCGGGCTGTGCAGGCACGTGGGAATTAGAAAGTTGGGCAAAAGGTACTTGTTTTGATAGGTCAATTCGAACATCGCACAATATAATAAGGCTTAGCCTACTAAAATAAAAGGAACATTGGGGTTTCCCCAACAAGAAAAATAATTAAATT
>NW_022701441.1:0-763 GCF_011630105.1 Anneissia japonica
CAAGACAGCCCATTTTTCCACTTCTTAATTCATCTTAATCATCTGAGCGCATTAACAACGTTTTACACCTCATCCACCTCTACAATACTTTCGACCATGAGAAATTAAAAAGAACATTTTACAATGAAAACAAAAAAAAGTGCCAGTAAAATCGGAACTTTAGTATCCCGGAATCGTGGGAGTGGCTTTGAAAGAAAGGTCTCTCGAATATATTTTATGTAATTTACGTTTTTTCTCAATTGTTTTCTGGGGCGGATGCAGGATTTAGCGATTGGGGTGCATGCAAGGGCGCAGATTTTTTTTTTAAAGTGGGGGGGGGGACATTTCGTGGAAATAGTACATGTAGATGGCCGGAAATGACACTTATGGTATATAGTAAAATTCATCATCACCACATCAATTTATATTCAAATGAAGCGCCAACAAATTCTCACGATCTTTTATCATCGATTTTCGGCAACCACAGAAACCTAATTAATGGTTGTGATGTACCATATTAAAATAGAATTTAAACATTGTCTTATTTTATGTATTTATTTTACCTACTTCAAAGCTGTGAGTCCACAATGGGGTCCACAACCACCTCAGCCCCATCATGGTTAGGACTGAGGCGAGAAAATCCGGTCATCTACCTTTAGATGACCGGAATTGACACTTTTAGGCCTATAGATTAAAATTCATCATCACGTCACCAGTATAGTCTATATGAAGCGCCAGCAAATTTCTCATGATCTTTTATCAGGGATTTTCGGCAACCACCGAA
>NW_022701442.1:0-592 GCF_011630105.1 Anneissia japonica
CAGCTCCCGAAATTTGATTTTTGATCCCCCTTTCTTTTTGGGATTTCTTGGAAACATTTTATACTCAACCTAAATTTGAACCTAGATCGTCCCCTGAATACAGCAGCATATCTGTTACAACGATTCATGCATTTTGAATGAATCAAGGATCATACTCAGATCGTACAGCATGTTTTCAAGAATGTTTGAGGCAAGAATGACAATGATCATAATAAAAGATAAATCTTATTGTCCATCAAATTGATGGTCCATTTTGTGTAAAATAAAAGAAAACACAAAAAAAAGCAAAAAGCAATTGTAAAAAAAATAAACTTGCCCATTTTGAAGCAACATAAAGATTATAAACTTGACCATAAAAATTGGTGTATTTAAACAAAATGTTTATCAGCCACTTTATAGCGAAAAATTAAAGAAACACTTTCAGTCACTGGAAGTGTTATCTTTATTATAATTATACAGTTTTAACAGTTGTCTCTAAGCGCTTCACATTACTACCCCGGTCATTGGATCAAACACATATGGAACATATACTCAGCTCCCTGGGGAGAATTCCATAATATTGCAGCTAGTAATCAGCGCAGTTGTGTTCGGA
>NW_022701443.1:0-1049 GCF_011630105.1 Anneissia japonica
TAAGGTCATTTGTCTAAGGCTACGGTCACACTAGCGTCTCAAGCCTGGCTTGACTCACCGCGGGTGAGATTTCAAGCCAGGCTCGAAATTCCGGGTCGGTCACACTAGTTGGATTGACCTCTAAATTATGAAAGTCGAAACAGCAGAGCCGTAAAGAGAGAGTTTGGCCAACTCTGTTTCACGGGATTCGATATACGCGCGTGTGATTGGGTGGATCGCAATCAAAGATTTTACAACAGACGTGGCCGAACCACTCTTCTTCAACTGATCTTTTATCAACTTGTATTGGGCTGGCAATGCCTTCACTTTTGTTTGAATTTGGGCCGTCGTTCTCTTCTCATATCCGAGACTGGCTAATCTGTCAGCAAGCACACCAAAAATTCCCGTTTTGTTGTTTGTTTTTTTTATTTTCTATCCGGTCTCTCAGCTCGGGTTGGCCCCACAAATCTACCAGGTTAGCAGTTTCCTAGTCGCTCCAAATCAATCGCATTATTAATTAAAATTTGAATTAACTTTTATGAAAAGTAATGATTGCGTCTTGATTGAACACACATGAAGAACTCGCGGGTTTTTTATTCAAGAACTTTTAAACAGCGTCATCGACTGTGATTGGTCGACAGCCGACGAGGAAATGTCCATCTCGGTCACGCCAGGGTCAATATGAGTGCTGAGCCGGGATTGAGATAGGTAGATTGAGATCGAGGTCACGCCAGGCGCAAGTCGGTGCAGATGCGGTCACATTACGAAAATCTCACACGCGGTGAGTCAAGCCAGGCTTGAAACTCTAGTGTGACCGTAGCCTTAATTCAAGTGACCACACATCATTTGGGAATGTTGATGAGTTTCCCAGGTACTAGACAAGGACAGGCAATTACTAATGCTTATTGGTCAGATGGTATGAAAGGTGATGCTACTGTATATCACATACATTTGTACTTTTACAGACACTCCTCAGTTTTTCCTCCCTGAGTACACAGTACTTTCACTTTCTATCAATTTGTATATATCATCAACTTGTTTCTCAAGTGTTTTTGTAAATACGCTTTTCA
>NW_022701444.1:0-1583 GCF_011630105.1 Anneissia japonica
TGATGCATTATAAATCAACGATCGATTATCGTATACACAGTTTTCACTTGCCTTACCTTTAAAAACAATGGATGCTGCTTAAGTTTATGATCAAATATGAAGAAGTAGCTGAAGGTGGCTGGAATCAGGTAAACGAGCGTCCCTCCGATGTCAGTAATGAAAAACAGTGAGATGAATTGACGCACTATGTCATCCTCTTTCCATGATTCTGGGTACACGTATGGCGTCAATACGTAATTATCGCATAGATCCAGTACCACGTCCATTGTCGAAAATGGTTCTATGGGCCTGAACGAAACAAAAAGCCTGTTAATTTTTGTTTTATATGCGAAAGGTGGGTTAATGATTGACGAGCAGCGGTATGAGTTGTGAACCGTCTTTCATCGATTGTAGGCCTACATGATTTGAAAAACGGGTATAAAAGTTGGGTTTTCTGACTTAAGAGGTATCAGAGAACACTTCGACGATATTAATACCTCTGTGTAAGTCCTTCAAAAACTGGAATGCTCCAACATCGTGCCTTTACCCCATGAACCATGAAATGCTCACCGTGTAAGGGCGGCTCCCTTTGGTTCCGCCCAACGTTGGGGTCTTCCCTCGACATTTCATAATGCATTGGCGCGGCGATGTTATGATTTTATGTTCTGGATGTAAAAACCTGTGACAAAATAATCACTGGGCTTTGAAAAACTCTCCCGAAAGCAGGAACTGCATCGACCTATCCCCAATCCAGTTGACTATCATCGATTGTTTCTTATTGTTGACTTTGGCACGATTCAGCCCGTTTGAGTTATTTTTTAACTCCACGAATCTGCTATGTACGGTGTGCCATGATAAAAGATCATAAGAAACGATTGAAATGATGTATATTTGGCTTACTGCCTAAATTTAAAGAAAAATACCTTACACCTACCAATGAATAGATCGTCTAATCTTCACAGCAAATAAACCAAGAAAATAGACGTTTTGCGACCCTAGACAGATTTTCGAGCCTTGCCTTGCCTACTATATACTAGTACCATGACCATTATCATGATGAACTTTAGCCGGGCTGTGTGGTGCAATGTCTATTTACTTAATTAATATCATGCGACAGTTTATCATCACAATGGCTTTCCGTACCATGAACTAGCAGTGCGGCCACTACAAAACAAGACAACTCAGGTGGACAATAGCCCACATCATCGATAGAAGAGCATAAAAAGATCTATTAGTATTACTGGAAACCCAGATGGTGAACCACCTAACTTGCAGCGGCCTTACCGTTATAAACCTAACAGAAGAGGAATCTGAAAAACTCATCTCCCATGCACCGAGACTCGAATCCGGGGTTTTGCATACATGGCGAGCGCCATAATTACTTGACCAGCGCCAGTTTGAATTACTTTAAATTAACGTGTCTGATGTCACAATTTTGAAATAGCACAATATCGCATCGTAAGGTCTGTAAAGCCTTGTTTCCATAAAAATAGCTACGCTCTATCGCCGTCTCCTTTGCTGTGGCGGCGCCAGCGTGGGGGGGGGGCAGGGGCCTTAATCCCCCATCGGTTTGGTCAAGCACCACCCCCCCCCCCCATCGGCCA
>NW_022701445.1:0-1147 GCF_011630105.1 Anneissia japonica
TAACGAATATAGGAAACTAATACCATGTATGGGGGCGAGAAGGTCTTGGCGGGATCGTTTATTAGCTTTGGCTATTTGGGATTGGATGAGGGGGATAGGGTAACCGCTGTCAATAAAATATCCCATGATATCAACAACATGAAATTTGGCATTATCGCCGGTAATTTCAAGTCTCATTCAGACAGAAAAATTAATGAACTCAAATATATTCTCAAATACAAAACTCACCTCTTTGGCCTCAACAGAGATCTCGGCATCATTAGTGATTACACATTCAGCCACCACTAACATCATTGTATCACCGTTTATTATATTATTACATTATTTTACACATGCTGTTGTCATTTCCCGGCTTCTGTTTGATTTTCATTGTTATTATTTGGTTTTTGCTTTTGATCTCTCATTCCTATTTGCGATTTTGACCTAGACATATTTTTATTCTTTTTTATTTTATTAATTCGTGTATTTTTATATCAACGGGTTTTATTATAACGTGTTGTTTACTTATTTCCTACCTTCTTGATGTAGCTATGCTACACTATTCTTATTATACTTTTTCATAACATTGATTCATTTTGACTATTTTATTTATTTACCTCGCTCTTAACATTATATATTTTTTATTTTACATACCGGTACTTGCGTCCATTGTGGCCTAAATGTTATGCTATGTTTCTCTATTTCCTGTTTTTATTTTATATTTTGGTCAATATTCTATAGTCTGTTTATTATACTGTCGGCATAATGTGGGAACGACTATTAATCTCCGTTCTCATTACAAACTGTTTATTACTATCAATGTATAGGCCTACCCGATTTTAATTACTCTCATTATAATCCGCATTGTTATTCTTTAACTCCTCCCACTACAGTGGTTATGTGTGTCCACTTTTTGCTAGTTTGTTCATGTACCTTGATAAAGACCTGAGGATAGGTCGAAATATTGGATTTCTCCAATAAAGTGTTTCTGAAGGCTATACATGGTATTCGTTTCCTATATTCCTTTGTTATCGTACCGAAACACACGTGGAACCTCACTATGTTGTATATACACGTATATATATATACTATAGATAGTTGATAGATACCCAAGCGCTGACGAAGGTAACAGGAGTTGCCGAAAATTTCGCTAATAATTATTTCTATG
>NW_022701446.1:0-991 GCF_011630105.1 Anneissia japonica
CTTCTTCTTGTCGACCGAGTCCGGCATCCAGTCTAACTTCGTAGCCGTCGAGGATTCTAGAGTTCCATCGAGATCGAACACGAACGCCGAGTTGTTCGCGCCCACGAACAGGGTTCGCCACTCCTTCACCACTCGCATTTCGACGATGGGCGAGATGCCGACGCTCGTTGCGAAAGAGACGTCGATTTCGTTCGTCGAAGGCGGTTAATCTTCGGTCGGCATAGGATACGCGACCGAAACTAACATCACTATCAGGGCGAATAAGAACAGCATGCCGATTGTATGATACTTTCTGCGTCTCGCGTTCATATGTTAATTTCGAATCCAGTTGTTTCCTTTTAAAGAAGAGATCGTCGAGTATAAAAACAAGAAGAATAAGTAATTCGGGTAGCATTGTTCGTTCGCGACGAACCATGGCGTTGACGTTCAACATCAAATTTGGAGAGGGAAGCGGGACGTACAGTGCGAAAAATGAATTGAGACGTTGGACGGTCATGTCCGGCTTCGTACAAGGTTTCGCGGACTTTAGACTCGAATGCGGAAAAGACGTCTATCGTTCCGGCGGCCAGATGCTGTTGGATCTCTCCTCCGTCGCGACGTGTTCGCGCCCGATCGCGACGACCGTGAGGTTGTTGCGGTTTCTGGACGAAGACTGCAAGTCGGAAGAGGACTTGGGCGACCTGACCGCGTACGTGTTCGCCGTGTCTGTCGCCGCATACCTGCTGCTGAACGAAGATCTCAAAGATGCGTTGCTGGAACGGACCAAACGCAATCTGCTGGTGTGCACGAAGAACTTCCGCATCGAGGAGATCAACGAATTTGCGTCCAATCTTATGACGTGCATGGACCGATTTATGGCGAACGATCGTCGATGCCTGGATCTCCTCGGCTGTTGCGAACCGTTCGTCTTCGGCGGTCGAGTGACTGAGGCGCTGAACGCCGTCGCCATGAGCGGCTTCGAGCGACCGGTGTTGCAGGTGCGGATGAAATT
>NW_022701447.1:0-797 GCF_011630105.1 Anneissia japonica
TTGATGTGAGTATCGTATCGGAAATAGCCCGTCAAATAAAAAAATATTTCCTTATACTGTTTTTTTATATACTGTTTGCCAAAAAATACTCTAGAAGTCATACCTGTATTATAATGAAGTAACATAGAATCAATGTTGCTGCGTAGCATTGTGGTATAACTAATCAAATAATAACAGAAACAGTGCTAAATGCTCTTAAACTACATGCAAATGCACCCAAACTTTTATGTTTCCATTGAGTTTCCAAAATACTCAAAGCACTGCTTTTACACCAATTTATTCTCAGCTTAATGTTGCTTTTTTTACATAATCGGCGTCTGCCCGTAAACAATAAGATGTTTTCTAGCCAATGTTGCTTGGCAGGCCGCACACATAGGGTTTTTAATTTATTTTCGCGGGCCGCACTTTGCCCACCTGTGGTATATGTATACACGAATAAAACATTTTGTATTCGACTGTCTAGAAGCGTTTTTGCATCATATAATAAACAAGTAGATCAAAAACATTACTGATAAAAATCCAATATTTTGGTGGCCATTTTAAATTTCCAGATGGCGGTTACCACAAACATGTTATTACCTCACAATACCTCAGTTTAAGTTTTTAAGTATATATTGTTTTCTAACAAATGCAGGACAAAATGGAAGTATTTCCATAAATTCTAGCCCCGAAACCTAGACTCAGAAATACCGGGATGGTGTCCGGCGGGGGATTGTTTAACTATTAGTTAAATGTTTCTTGCTTGTGCTTTGTATCGTACTGCTACAAACACATTGTTACCACAGTGTACAATACCG
>NW_022701448.1:0-1276 GCF_011630105.1 Anneissia japonica
CACATTTCACACTGAAGGGTGTGTACGACATCAGTAATGTTATGTCAATTCCAAGAATGTTTAAGGTTATATCTGTTGACGAGGAATTTATTGATTAGGCCTATAATAGCAAATTGCATCAATTTATTTTGCAAAAACAAGGTTTCCAGCTTCAGAGGGAGGGGGGGCACAAAGGGCACACATTGGCGCTAACACCAGGCGCGTAACAGGGGTCTTGGGTCAGAGTGGGTATTTATTATTTTTATTTTTTATTTCAACCATCTTTAAAGAGGGTAAACCCTTCCAGTTTAGCCCAGTAGGTTAACTACCAGTTACCAGCCGAGTAGGTTAACAACGACGACGACGACGACGACGACGACGACGACGACGACGACATACAATCCTCATTTCCCGGTTAGTAATTTACCATACCCACCCCACCCCACCCTACTCCCCATATAGAAAACAATATGACATAGGGCTTATCTTATTTATAATATAGGCCACACACGTGTGTTTGAAACTAAATATAAGCATTTTCATCATGGTTTTATTTATTACAAACATATTCTTTCACCCTCAATACACATTGAGGCCCTTCTTTTAGGTTAAAATGATCTATCTTAAATTTGTCTTTCTTGAGTTTGGGACTATTATGCGTTTAAATAACTTATAAGGATAAAACTAAAAAAGCCCTAAAAAATGCGCGCCAAGCCTGCAAAATATTTTTGTGTTTTTAATTCTAATTTCGTCGGAATTGATGAAAACTCCCTAAAATGTGCAATTTATAGAGGAAATTGGCCCACCGTAACAAGAAATGCACGCAAAGAATTTGAGAATTTTAGGCACTTTCAGAGGATGCATTTGTCAAGGGGTGGGGAAAGATTTTCCAAAGATGGATATTTTCCCCTTGTTCCCCGGTGTTTTTAATTCTAATTTCGTTGAAATTGATCAAAACTCCCTAAAATGTGCAATTTTTAGAGGAAATTGGGCCATGTTAACAAGAAATGCGCGCGAAATTTGAGGTTTTTAGGCACTTTCAGGGGATGAAAGGGCATTTATAAAGGGGTGGGGAAGATTTTTCAAAGATAGATATTTAACCTTGTCCCCCAGTGGTTACGCCATCGGGCAGCATAGATCAAATGAGTTATGACAGTTTTTGAAGTGGAGAAGGGGTTGCAGGGTGTTGTGAGTCTGGTCATTATGATATCTTCCTTTTTATTCTTGTCTTTATTTTTCTCTTCTCTTTTCCTTTCCTTCTTCTTTCTCTTTCCCTCCCTCTCCCCTCTTTCTTTTC
>NW_022701449.1:0-649 GCF_011630105.1 Anneissia japonica
ATATAAATTCTTAATAATTTGGAGTAAATTTCCTTTAACACCAATATTACTAACAGCTGAGAATATACCTCAAGCATTTTAGATTTAGATTTATGGAAACTTGGTTTTAAGACTTTATATTGCCCGTATGTGCTTTACATACCAAAAAGGAAAAGGATGAAAATCCCATATGAAAAGAAAGTGGATTTAAAGAAAGAGAAGGAAAAAGAAAATGGAAAGATATATTAAAGGGAAAACATGTTGAAATGTCTAAAGAATTAGGGGGGAAATATGTTGAAATAAAATGTTTAGAGAATTTGTTCTTGCATTTAGAAATGTTTATTTTTGAAATCATTTTGCAGGGCTGATTTGTATGAAGATGAGATTGTTCAGAGTTTACTAGCCTACAAGCCACCGTGGGCAAGCGAATACACAAAGCTGAGGAAGAAACAAGTTAATGAAGTGAAAGAAGATGAACAGACACCATTTGATGAAGAAAATATTGGTCTGAATGTAGTATAAATGGCTGTGTACCTTACTTGAAGCCCTATTGCTTAGATTCATATCTGATATTGTGTGCTAAATGGGTTTTTTTGTATATTAGTGTGTGTGTGTGTGTATGGGTATATTGTTTGTGTCTTTTGTTAATTTTGTTATTACTTAGAGCACG
>NW_022701450.1:0-215 GCF_011630105.1 Anneissia japonica
TTTTCGATTTTTTTTACACAGTTTTGAAAATGACCGTCCGATGTTTCATAGAAGAGTTGGCAATCTCATCGAACCTTGAATCGTGTCATCTGCTTCAATTGGATATCATTATGCTGATCGTCGTGTACACTCTTTTGCCAGCAATCAATCATTGGACCGTTATGGAGCTCATCGGCCACATAACCAAAACTGTAATATCTGCCAAGGGATTCATT
>NW_022701450.1:363-556 GCF_011630105.1 Anneissia japonica
CTTAACCAATCCTGGGTTTAATTTTTTGTTTGTTTTTAAGACGGCGGATGTCGTCTGACCACGTTACCGGCAACCAGCGTCCGTCTGTCTTCGTCGGAGAGAGTGTGGTTCTCGGATGTCGTGCCCGCCTTGTCCGATCGAAGAAAGAACATCATCCTCTTCAGAGGGGAAGGCGCGCGTCCCGAGTTCGAAA
>NW_022701451.1:0-1055 GCF_011630105.1 Anneissia japonica
ACAGTATAGTCATTTCCCTATGCAATCTCCTATCTATTCGTGTGAGATGTTTGTCAGAATAACGGGTTGGAGTTTATACATTTTTTCGGTAAAAAATTAAGAGAAGAGGGGGTGTATAACTTTGAGACATCCTGTTTCTTTTTTATCTGGTTTGTTTTTCGTATTTATCGCCATGACATCCAAGATGATTGTTGTTATTATTATTGTTAATACCCCTTGGCAAAATCGTGATGACGTCAACATTCGGTCTATTGGTGCAAATTGTTTGGTATTGAATTTAAGAATTGAGAGAAAATACAGTAGTTTGTTTCGATTAAGTGGTTAAAAACCCAGCAGAATATGTTTTATACTATTAATAACAAACGGATATATTTTGATTTTACAACTGATAAACACGTTATTGCTATTTTTAATTATAAATAATAATAATAATAATAATAATAATAATAATAATAATATTAATAATAATAATAATAATAATAATTTTTTTTTTTAATTTTCTCAAATAATTTCTTTTTTATCTATAGGGATACCTGCTAGCCGCAATGAACAGCGGGTCAGTGGAATACTTCCCGATTCCTGATGGCGCGTGTGCATGTTGCAAGTAGAAATACTTTCCACTTTTAATCTCTCTCAACATGTGTGCGAGTCTACACACGTCGCTGGTCATTGTTTGGACCTCATCATTACTCGGGATGAGTTTAATGGCTGCAGTAACTTGATGTTGCATCCCGGTCTTTCGGATCATTTTGCTGTTTTTTGTAAATTTAACTTTAAGAAACCCCTCCGCCCTACCATTTTAATCAAAAGACGAAATTTTAATTCTATTGATTTGGATGATTTTTCTAGTGAGATCGAGTTAGGGCTTGCAGGTTGTTTTGAAGATTGTGATCTCAGTCTTGATTGTTGCGTTGAAGCATTTGAACATGTTCTTGGATCTGCGATTGATCAACATGCGCCTTCTAAAACAAAGGCTGTTAAAATTCACCGTGACTGTCCTTGGTTCACTGAAGACATACGAACTGAGCGAAAGAAACGACGCCAATTGGAGCGGA
>NW_022701452.1:0-721 GCF_011630105.1 Anneissia japonica
GTGTTATATAAGTGCTGTAATGTAGGCTGAGATACCATATTAAAGATAATAAACCATAGAATATGAGTGTTTAAAGAGACAAAAGCTTAAGCTAAATTGTAAACATAAATTAACAGATTTAATTTTCTGTCGCTTCCCACAGCTTCAGCGCAAATACGGTATCTACCTGAAGACACACAATCTAGGTTACTCCATGCCCTCAAAGCCTTGAAGTCTGCTGCTGATGAGAATGCTTAGGTTGTAGGTCGATTATCACCGATAAGCCTCATATATTTGTATGTGTAGATGTTGAATTTCTACTATTTACCACCGAAAGCATTTGCAATGTAAATATATGAAACAACTTCCACTATTAATATGTTCTCAAGTATATTTAAGAATTTTCTAATGACACTCCAAGTTCATTACAATTTTATTTGTTTTATACTAATATATATATATTTTTATAAACTTAGATTAGAATGTCATAATTTGTTGCTGTATGTGAACTATGAAAAGAAATGTTCTGTATTATTAGGATTAGGAGCAGTTTGCATGGTTTTATGTTTAATGTATTTGGTATGATATATTTTCATGCTAAGAATCCCTGGGAACAAAGGTGCATTTTTACTCTTGTATTTAGTGACTACAAGACAATGATGTTAATGACTATTGAAACATATAAATATTCATACAATTCAATTTGTTTCTAAATTCTGATTGAATATCATATTGACTATTA
>NW_022701453.1:0-743 GCF_011630105.1 Anneissia japonica
TATTGATTAGCTGTCTACTAAGCTTTCAGGAGAATTTTATATGTTGCTGCTGGTAATTAAAATCTCGATAAATTACCTATAGGCCTATTTATTTAATATTTTTTATTTTATTTATTTTATTACTTTTTTTTAATATTCCATTTTTTTCCAAATTTTTTATAGTTAAATTTTTTGTTCGTTTTATTTAACTACTTAATTAAACAAATTCTATATATGTTTTCTAATTATTGTATACTTTCTATTATTTTTAATGTCTTAATTGATGTTTTGATTTCTTATGGCATTGCTAAAAGCATGTTGCTTCCAGTGTGACCATTCACATTTCTTATGCAATAGGAATATTGTTATTGGATTGAATTGATGTGTAAAGTGGAATGGATAGGATCTAAAACCAATGTGTGTACATACTTATTTTTACTGTTTTATATAAGTAACACCTATTTTAGGAAAATTAATTCTCACCTTTGCAGGAATATGTGGGAAATAACTTTGTTTAAGAATGAGAATCTCCATGGCAATCACGGAAAGCTTGTCTGTGACTGGTCGAGATAGTAGCTGTAGTGCACTATCACTCCACGTGGACAAACCCTGTTGGGTGACATCAACGATGGATGATGCAATGTAACGACACATCTCGGGGTTCTATCATATACAACACAACAAATATCTTATTAGCTCAGAAGAATTTTTTCATGGACATTCTGATTGGCAAGCTTAATGCAAATTCCTTCTTAATTACCACA
>NW_022701454.1:0-551 GCF_011630105.1 Anneissia japonica
GAGTTTGGGATTATTATGTGTTTAAATAACTTAAAAGGATAAAACTAAAAAGCCCTAAAAAATGCTCGCCAAGCCAAGTTTTTAATTCTAATTTCGTCGGAATTGATGAAAACTCTCTAAAATGTGCAATTTATAGAGGAAATTGGCCTACCGTAACAAGAAATGTGCGCAAAGAATTTGAGAATTTTAGGCACTTTCAGAGAGGATGCATTTGTCAAGGGGTGGGGAAAGATTTTCCCCTTGTCCCCCGGTGTTTTCAATTCTAATTTCGTTGGAATTGATCAAAACTCCCTAAAATGTGCAATTTTTAGAGGAAATTGGGCCATGTTAACTAGAAATGCGCGCGAAATTTGAGGTTTTAGGCACTTTCAGGGGATGAAAGGGCATTTTTAAAGGGGTGGGGAAAATTTTTCAAAGATAGATATTTTCCCCTTGTCCCCCAGTGGTTACGCCATCGAGCAGCATAGATCAAAGGAGTTATGACAGTTTTGAAGTGGAGAAGGGGTTGCAGGGTGTTGTGAGTCTGGTCATTATGATATCTTCCTTTTTAT
>NW_022701455.1:0-666 GCF_011630105.1 Anneissia japonica
ATATAATGAAATATATGTATTATATATATTAAATATACAGCACAAATAATATTTAAACATGGTATATCTTACTGAAACAATACACTAAATTTAAATATAGATGATATATATAATATACATATATATATATGGATATATATATATATATATATATATATATATATATTATGTAACATTATATACACTGTAGGCCTATCTCAAATTTCAAGATCCGCCACTGAGCATATATTCATTATAAAGCATGATTACATTACATTATTATATGAACTGTGCTTTATTTCAAGTATGTTCAGCTCGAAATCGACAATATATGATGTATTGAATACACAAATTTCTAATCTTTTTGTTGGTATAACCATATATGAAAGGGTTTCCCACAGAGCTACATACAGTAAAGTAGTAAGCACATCGTATTACAATATCAGGCTGAGAGGTAAATGAGTTGATAATATTTATAATTATCATAGGGCTCCAACAAAAGGCATATAAAGCAATAATAAGAAATATTGTGCGAGTGAATATTTTTTCTTTATTGACAGTGGCTTCAGATTGTGTCGGCTGAACATTCACTCTGCTTTGGCGAAACTTGCGAATTATACTCACATTACAACAACTTATTACTAAAAACGATGCAACGAGATAAGGAACATACACGGTAAAGAAAAT
>NW_022701456.1:0-609 GCF_011630105.1 Anneissia japonica
AACGGCGATAATAAGACGTGGTAAAGTCATTGCCAATAAGATAAACTATTAAAGGAGCACCAGTTACTGGTCTCTTTCCAGTGACATGCCGATCTAAATTTAGACCGTCTTACAGAGACGACATTAGACCGCTGTCATCGTTAATAGCAACAGTCGGTTAACATCAAAGGAGCGCATAGCTGTGGTTGACAAACTTTACAGGACACGCGTCTGGAAATGAATTGGTTTACGCTTATGAACTTTGTAAACAATGAATATGATTTAGATAAGAAATGACAGAAAATATATGCAATTTAAATGAATCATTTTAAATGACACCTTTTCATTGGTAGGTAGGGAGCATGGGAGGAGCAAAGACTTGATTGTTTAATTAATTGATTGAAACATAATTAAGTGAAATGTAATGTACATTTCAACAATGGCTTCTGCCTCGAAAAGACCAAGACAGTGTATTTCCATTGATACGAAACTGAGCGTAATAAAAGCCTATGAGAACCACGAGTCCAATTTAGCGATTTGAAAACGTTTTGGACTTTCGAAGTCAACGGTAGCGACCATATGGAAAAACAGAGAGAAAATACAAAGACACATTTCAACAAACGAAAACCC
>NW_022701457.1:0-991 GCF_011630105.1 Anneissia japonica
TCCCGTTTTTCGGGAGACTCGAGGCACCTACATTACTTTCTTTTCCATAACCTTTTTTTTTTTTTATTTTTTTTTTTTGCCGTTACCTCATGGTTTATGTTATTATTATCCCCGTCCACAGCAAGCAATCCAATTTCCATTGCAAGAATAATATAATTCTGTAGTAGAAAAAAAGCATATTTTTTGCTTGTGTACGTACCGATATATCTGATTTATGGTTACCAGCAAACCTTTTTTGCTGTCACCTCATGGTTTATGTTATTTGTTATCCCCGTCCACAGCAAGCAATTGAATCTCCATTGCAAGAATAATATAATTCTGTAGTAGAAAAAAAAAACATATTATTTGCTTGTGTACCGATATCTCTGATTTATGGTTACTAACATAAGGTTTGATCTGCCAAAAAAACTAAAGAATTTCGTGCCATTTTTTAAAGTTTGAACGAGAACCTTTTTTTAACCATGGCCTAATTTTTATTGAGGCCGTACGCACTGAAATGTATGCACGTATGACTCGAATGAGAGGGTTTTTATGTAGCTAGCTGATTGTGTATACAAGGCTCGTAGCCTGTATATGATGGGCCTTAAGACATTTAATATAAATTCAACAAAATTATACACATAAATTAAATAAAATAAATCAGAACAAAGTCAAAGTACTACAGTAACATTAAATCAAATCAAATGTTTAATATAGACAAATATATGATGCTGGCCCGTAGCCAGGCTCTTCCAAAAGGGGGTGGGGGAAGGGGGTTTCTGGGCGCGAGGTCCACAGTTGAAGCCCCGGTGGGGTCGGCGAAACCCCTAAAGCAAGGGAATTTTTGTGCTTTATGGGTCTAAATAATGCTATAAAAGCAGATATGTTTTAAAATGTCTGTGTCTGGGTGGGTCTGCATTGCATTAGTTGGGTTGGAGGACTTATTTGGGAAATTTAAATAGGGGGATTCGCCAGAAAAGTTTGCTAGAAAAGGGGGTTCTCCCGAACCATA
>NW_022701458.1:0-970 GCF_011630105.1 Anneissia japonica
CATCTTCAATGATCTTATAATGATCAATATCCAACTGCTTGGCCACTCTCAACACCCTATCTTGTGTTGGTCCAATATATGATCCTCCCAAGTCAACATAGCCCCCGCATGAAGGATCCTGTCAAGATTAACCATTCTTAATTAAACATGTTTTAAAAATATAAATAAATTTACCAGATGTGGAGCAAATAAAACAGTGGCTTCTCAAGACTAAGCCACACCACCCAAATTAACAAGGTCTATTCTTGGGAGGTTTCCCTTTGTGCCACAAATTTCTGGAACAAACTCCCACATTTCATCAAGGAAAAGACAAGCAAAATTCTTATTTGAAACACACCAAGCATAAAGTAATTCAGCCCACCAGCTGAAACTCAAGGAGAGCAGCGACTGGAATTGAACATCAATGACCAAAGATCTGAAGAAATTGTTCATCGCACAGCCCTATCATTGTATATTGTTGTCTCATTCCTTGATGTATTCCTCTGTTTAATAGCACCAAGCTAGCTACAATCAGTGAGGGTCGACTTCCCGACGAGAGCGTAAATGGGTGTGGTTAGGTGTCCCTCAAAATCTCTAGCAACTGATCCCTGGGGAGAAGCCCCCGAAAAATACGACATTCTGGGGTTTCAAAGGCTTTAATTTTGGGGTCTATACTATATTATATACCATCCCCCTGCACTGTAGCCACCCCTGTTGGAGTTGCTCAGACCCTCGGGAGAAGAACGATACTGTACTACATGACAACGTAATTCTTACTTTTAGTGTGTACGTTCGACCGCCTACACGCTCAGATGCTTCCAGTAATACCACATCAAGTCCATGCTCATGTAGTAGATTTGTTGCACACAAACCTACCAGAAATAAAATGTTGATTAATAGTATATGCATACACTTTAAGTATGGGCTACAGTAATGTAAATAAAGCACACACATGGAAAACGCAAACACCAGGAAGACCTAAACTCACATG
>NW_022701459.1:0-1249 GCF_011630105.1 Anneissia japonica
GGGAACGCGCTCTTCGACGTTCATCGTCAATCGCTTCCCGTCGTCGGACGCCACAGCTCTGCCCCTGAACGCCGTGAACAGTCGTTGCCGCTCGTCTTTGTTGAATACCGGAAGTTCGATTTTGTTCGACCTGTACTTGCAAAATCTGAGCGCTGACGTTACGAAGGACGACAACGTCTTCGGATCGTCCACCATCGAGTGCACGTGTTCGACGACGATCACGTTCTCGTGTTCGCTCTCGTTTCCGAACTTGACGTCTCCGATAACAAGGTCGTCCCGGTAGAGCAGGTACACAGACTTTTTGCCGGCCCGTTTGAGAGACAGGTGCTTCGCGTCGACGTCCGATACTCTGCTGCAGGCGACGACGGAGGATGCAGCGTGCAGCTCGGAGAGTCGACGGTACTCCGGAACCGGACTCAGGCATCTTTTCAGAGCTTTGACGAACTTGTTCCCCAACACGTCCCCGAAACGTTCAAGCGCGGACGGTGCCGAGTCCCGACTTCTCATCGCGTCGATGAACCCGTCGTCCGAGTTGACGTACGCGTTCCAGAACGCCAACTCTTCGTCGGTTATCGGACCGCGAAGACTGACGAGGTGCTCGCACACCTTCAGTAGAGGTTCCTCCGTACACTCCCCGCGAGCGAGATCCTGGTAGTCGAACTGATCGAACGCTTGGGGAGAATTCTCAGCGAGCACGGTCGCCACCGTCATTGCTGCTCCGTACAGATCGGTCTTGGCGGACAGCATCTTCCGATTTCGATCGCCGAGAACGTGACTCGCGTCCCTGTACGGGACGTTCGTCAGTTTCCTGTCATTGCGGATGCACCCGAAACGTGGACGGACGTCCATCAGGTGCATCGACGTTCCTTGCGGCACGTACTTTGAAGAAGGCGAATCGGGAGCGACGTGACCGACGCCTTCGCTTCCCGTCTTGTCGAGTATCCGGATTCCCAGCTCCTTGGCACCTCTGTCCCAGAACTCGGCGGAACCGAAGTCAACGAGTCTGAAGCGGTTGTCGACCCTGCTGTACGTCACGTTCTTCGGGGTGATGTCGTTGTGCACCACGCCCGATTTGGCCAGGAAAGTCAGAGCCTTGCACAGGTGCAGCGCCAGCGTCCTGACGCACGGAATTATCCCGTGACCGTATCTCAACGTTTGCAGATCGCATCCTTTGTTCGTCATCATTATGGATACGACGACGTTGTTCTTGAACGTGGCGCCGAGTAGTCGGGGCGTGAATTTTCTCTCG